>NC_142048.1:45275620-45490620 GCF_982192425.1 Myodes glareolus
TTTCTGAAGTATCTATTTCTGCCCACTGCTAACATCCTGCCTGCTAAAGAGGAGGACATTTAGGGTATTTAAGTTAGGGGCCCGGTAGACTGACCGTCTCTGCTTTCCTGAGGCTGGTGCTGTCTTTCATTGCCAGTGGTGCACCCCCAGCCCCTCTGTCTTCTCAGGATGTGTGGGGCCAATAAGGCTTCGTTTTCCCGAGCTGTGGGAGGATGAGAGACGGTCTCCGTAATTCCAGAGACAATGGGGGACCTAATGAATAAAGAATATGGGGAAAGAGAGAGGGGCTTGAGAGGAAAGTGCTTACTTTCAGGCAGGACTAAGCGTTGCGCTGCTTGAATAAAATTCTAACTCCCGGAACAGCCCAGACAAGTGGGGTATATGAGCTTCACTTTTCCATGTGGAAGGAATTAACTTTAAATCAGAACCAATGGAGAAACCAGTTGAGAGGTAACATGGCAGCTGCAACGGATCATCCAATCAGGGCTAGCTCACAGTTCTGGGTACCATTGACTCCTGGGTATCTCCTGAGGATGAGATCACATGAAATATGTTGCAGCAGCGCCCCACATCCCTTCTTCTGCTGAACAGGCAAGTACAGGCAGCAATCACAGCATGGCCTCTGTGGTCATATAGATTGCAGTTCTTACGTTGCCAGTCAGCCAGGTTATCAATCAATGTATTGATCAATCACTTACTTCGGTGTTGGAGTCAGGAAATCAGGGACCAGAGTGATCTTCAAAGTATTTCTGCTGAGTGAGTTTTAAGATGTCATTGTCACCTGTCTTAGATCTAGTTTAGATCTAGCCTTTTTTTTTTTAAAAAAAAAAAAAAGCTCTAGCCTTTTGCTGGATTCTCTGGAGCCAAGGGTAAAAGTGAGGGGCAGTCAGGAGAAATAGATGTGGTTAACGTAGACAAAACAGTTGGAGAACATTTGAAGTGGCAGAAAGCGTGGGACAGATTTTAGATTCTAAAGTTATTTAGATTCTAAAGCCCTGCGAGTTGGGTTCCGTTGGTAAGTGTGCATCACCGAGCAGGGCACGTGCCTGAATAACGTGTGGTGTGTATGGGGGTGATTGTGATCATGAGTAAATACACCTGTGGAGAAGTGTGCACGTGTGACTGTGTGAATGCAAGGGTATGTGAAAGCATGCGTGTGTGATCACCAGGTGACCTGGGCAGAGTCCTGAATGGGCTGATGGGATGCAACAGTGTGCATGGGTGGCTTTGAGGAGAAAACCTGGAGGACCTCACCGGAAAGGAGAAAGAGGACCGCTTTGCTATGGTGGCTGGTGAGAGCAGCAGCCCGGCCGCCTGCTCCGAGTTCTAGCCGAGAGAGAGGGTGAAGAGGTCGCTCTGACGCTCTGGAGACGGAGGAATTTGTCATTGGCTTGGCCTCACCCAGTGTCCAGGTGTGGTGGTTTGAAAGAAAATAACTCCCAAAAGGAGGTGTGGCTTTGTTGAAGTGGGTGTGGCCTTGTTGGAGGAAGTGTGTCTCTGTGGAGGTACGCTTTAAGGTCTTGTATATTCAAGCGACACCCAGTGTCTCTGTTCACTTCCGGTTGCCTTTGGGTAAAAATGTAAGGACTCTCAGCTCTAGTGCCAAGTCTGCCTGCCTGCCGCCTTACTTCCCGCCATGACGACAATGGACTAAACCCAGTCTGAACTGTATGTTAGCCCAGTTAAACATTTTTATAAGAGTTGCCTCGTCATGGTGTCTCTTCACGGCCTTCACGGCAACAGGTAGGCTAAGGCACCAGGGAAGAAGCTGGATGTGAGGGTGAGAGTTACATGCTGCAGTCAGCCAACCTTGGACCCAGATAGAAGAGATTCTTCTCTTTCTGTGGTTGGACTTCAGGTCACCATGAGGTAAGAAAAGAAACATTGTCACGGGGAGAATCTTTAGCCCTGGGTACAGAGACCTCATCATCTGAAACCTGAAAAAGGCCCATCTTTGCCTAAAGACTTCCTTTACTTCAGCCACAAAGACAAAGCACTTCATTTAGTAATGGCCTGTGGGAGACAAGAGTAGCAGTAGAAGGAGCTGGTGTGTCTGTCCCATGAGATGATGGAACCATAGGAATGTTTCTGAGAGTCTTTGAGAGAGACATCTGTTTTCATTCTTGGGGGGGGGGGCTTGTGAGGAGCACCCAGGTCTCAGGGTCTCACTAGAAGACCTGGTCTCACTGGACTTTATGCAAGACCCTGCACTCAGGGGACCTCTTGCAATGACTGAGTAGAACCCTGAACCTGCACAAAGAGGCAGGTGGCCTGACTTTCCCAGGATTCCTTGCTGGCTCTGGACGGCGCGGGAGTCTGATCCAAGGGCCGTAAGACTTTCTTGAAGGTCAAATGCAAAGACAGCCATTGCCGTGGCTGGTGTGGTCTTAGATGTACGGGGCGGGAAACCGACTCTCCGGAGGGTTCCACTCTGCCCCACATCCACCACATCTGCAACCGTTTGAAAATCCAAGTTCCCAGGTCCTGCATCGACGCCGTTCTCCGTCCTGCACACAAGCAAAGCCCTTCGAATCGGCAGCTCTGTTTTATAAGGTTGCCACTTCCTGCCCTCACTTTATTACATCTGTTCTTTGGGGCATGGTGTTATAAATTGGGTATGTGATGATGTGTAATCACGAACTGAAAAGCCAATACATTTCCACTGTACCAGCAGCAAGACAAATAAAAGGCAAAATGAAAGCTTGTGCTCTTTCGACAAAAGGAAAGCACACAGCACATATTGAAGGAGAACAAAACCAGGTTGCAAATTGAAAATGTTATCCTCTTAGGGGTGTTTTCTTGGGGGCAGTCTAGCTCATGCGGGGCCTCCTGGGAGTGGGGGTGCCCTGGCAGCCTGGGCCGGGGAGGGCAAAGGTGGTGCTTTGTTCCTCCTGGGAGTCCCTTCGTCACAAAGCTCCGCCACCCTCAGGTGATTGCTCTGGGCACTTGTGAGTTGCTTTGGAGCTAAGATGCCTTGGTTGAGAACAGTTGGTTTGTGATCAGAGGACACTGGACAGAGAAAGGCAGTAGGGAGTGGAAACCGAGTGTGGGGTGGGGGTAGGGGTTGGGCAGAACTGGACAGAGGAATATATTGTGATTTTTCCCCTCAGGAGAGAGGTCCACTGGAGTACACAGTCCTGGCTTATAATAATGTGTGTAGAGCAATGTGGTCCCAGAAAGGCATCGGAAGTGAGCAGCGCAGAATGCCAGCTCTCGGCCAGTGCCCTGTCACCTGCTCTCAGCCAATGATCTGTCACCGGAGGGACTGAGCCCCCTGACCTCTGCATAGGATGAGCGGGTACACTGGGCATCCTGGCAGAGGTTTTAGGAAACGCGTTCTCCCACCCATTCATATTTAACTCTGTGGTCTGTGGGGAGTGGGGTTTCGTTCCCTGTCTTTCCTTCCCTAACGCTGTAAGAAAAATGCAATAGAAAGAAGGATAGAGGAGTTGCATTTTGAAATCGATTAAAGAAAAAAAGATTATAGGAATAATATATATTGTCAGTCTACAAAAGGTTATAGAGTTCTTGCCAGACAAAAAAAAAATAAAAGAGAGAAAAAAATCTTTAGGCCAAGTAACTAATAGCGTTCGGGAAGCTAAGATGAATGTGAACAGAGATAAGGGTCTCTCGTGAAGAGAGTCTGGCTTTGCGAGCATCCTTGGCATCTGATCTTTGGTGGTTCTTCTAGCACATGAGGCAGCAATTGTAATAATAGGACTCGATTACATCACAGGGCTCCTGTGTGCGGCAGAGCTGTGGGGGCACAGAGCCCAGGCTTGGGCTGGGTCAAGGTTACATACACATTTATGAGAGCTCCTTTGCTAGGGCCCTCTGATTTTTATTCTTTCCTTCTCCCTCCCTCCCTCGCTCTCTTCCTCCCTCCTTTCCTCCCTCCCTCCCTCCCTCTCTCCCACCACCTTTTTCTCCCTCCCTCCTTCCCTCCTTCTCTCTCCCTCCCTCCCTCCCTTGGCTGACTATATTTCCTCTGAGGTCATGCACCTCAGGAGCTCTTAGCTGAGCAGGTCTTACCCCTTTACCATGGGCTTGTGGCTGCACAGGTGCCCAGACTCTGCTCAAGGCTCTGCAGATCAGGGCGGCTCTCATTCTCCTGGATTAAGTATCTGGTGCCTCTGAGCGTAGCCTGCATGTCCTTACTGACAGGCAGTGTTCACGCAGCAGATATCGGAATCTCTGTCTCAGGGCCTGAGACAGAGAGTCCACTGGCTTGCAGTGGACTCTGGGAATTGTATGCCCACAGTCTTGAAATCAACCCCTTTTTGATGGAAGATCCTGTGGGCCCTCAGATTATCAGGACTGTTCATTTCTCCCAACAGGGAAACCCGAACAGCTCCACAGAACCAGCCACCTGTGGCCCATGCTGCTATGGACTCCTCAGTACTGGCCAGAACAGGAAAAGAACCCTGATTTTATATTTTCAGACCAAACTGGATCTCAGCAGATGTAACTTCGAGCTCCTGCCTAGTTGATCCCCATTTGGTTCCTTAGGGACTCTGTGTGGGAGTCAGGACACACGCTCCTATTACTCCAGATTGACAGAGGGAGACTGAGGGTCCATCAGGTTGCCCAGGCTCATCAGAGGCAGAGCCAGGATGTGACAAAGGCCTTTCGAGGTCTGCTTGGCTCTTCTCTGGGCTGCCCTGCGGAGCTTCCACAGAGAGGAAACCACGGAAACGCCAGGATGTTTAAGGTCAAGAGTGTGTAGCCAGGACGGCAGCACACCTGGCTTCTGGAGCCTTCGACTTGGTGGCATGCAAGCCTGGTTTCTGGTGAGTCTGCCTGTCCTCATGGCAGAAGAAAGCAGCCGATCATTCTGTTTGCGTCCCTGCACAGGGCACAGGGTTTTAGTGCTGTCTTTGGGTTGATATCTGACAAGCAAGGAGGGAACTGCGTTCACCACTGTCCCACCAAAGCTGCCCCACCAGACCGAACAGCTGGGTGCCATTTTCTGAGATGAAGATAGTTTATGACTTATTTATTTCTGGTTTTCTGTTTGTGTGTTGTTTGTTTGCTTGTGCTCTCCCCCCCCCCCACAGGGTTTCTCTGTGTAGCCCTGGCTGTCCGGAACTCGCTCAGTAGACCAGACTGGCCTTGAACTTAGAGATCCACCTGCCTCTGCCTCCACCTCCACCCCAGAGTGCAGGGATTAAGGCATGGACCACCACCTGGCTAATTTAAGTTTTTTAAAAAAAGACTCAGCTTGGTCTCCTGAAGATACATAGTCCAGACCTACAGGCCTACAGAAGCCAAAGGTACCACTCCTGCTCTGAGATCCACGCTGCTCAGATCCTGTCTGTTTTGGTTTTTTGTTTTTGTTTATTTTTCTTTTAATTAAATATCACTTTGCACAAGTTCTTTATCAGTGACTGAGTGGTAAATAAGCCAGGACCATTTTGTATGAATTTATTTTTCAAAGTTGAAGTTTGGAGCGAATTATTGAAGTGACTGGCCCATAAGGATAATAAATCAACAATTAGAAGTGATACCCGCTGTCAAGAAGCAAAAGGCCAAATGATGATATAATAAAGATGACGGATTGAATCAGGAGTCAGCAAACTTTGACCCTTGGGGCATATCCTGCCTGGAACCTGTTTTAGTAAATAAAGTTTTATTGGAATAGAGCCAGGCACATGGGTTTACGTAGTGTGTGTGTGATTGATCTCATGCCACAATAGAGTCAAGAAACTCACAACAGAGACTGTATGGTCCATGTAGCCTAAACTATTTCTCATCTGGCCTCTGGCAGAAAGTGCTTGCTAGCCTCTGCATTAAATGAAGATCCATCATTTTCTTGTCAAAAGAACCAAACGACGAGGAAGAAGCTAAGCAAACTACGGCACAGTTCTACTGCTAAAGGCCGACCGTGGAGGCTGCCATTTTCTGCTGCTAAAGCCCGAGTCTGGAGGCTGCCATCTTGCAAAACTTCCTTACTTGTTATAATCAACTAACGTTGATGTGAATTGCATGTGTTGGAGATCAGTGAGACAGCTTATCTTGTAAACTCTCTTGCCATGCTTGACAACCTGAGTTAGACCCCTAAGACCTATATAAAGGACTAGGCGCACTGCTACCGAACCTGTAAGTAACCCTGTCCCGTCTCTGTAAAGTGGGAGGCAGAGATGGGAGAAGTACCCGGGAGCTCCTGGGCCAGCTCGCCTGGAGGGCACAGCACAGCAGAAACAGCAAGGAAGCCCCTGATTCTGGCACAAGGTGATGGGGTAGGAGAAGGCCGACTCACCCAAGCTGGCTCCTGATGTCACAGGGGCACTAGGCTGTAAGCTAAGTCCAGAGTACTGGTAAGACAACCTCACCCCTGCACCTTTAACTCTTTATAGCCTTTACTTAAATTTGAAAACCTCTGCTTCAGAGGCATGTGGGAGGGGCTTGTTTCCAGGGGCTGGAGGTTGCGCAATGATTGCTGTTAATAGTCACTCACTAGACTTCTTTGGGTCAGGAGGACAGTGAAGCTGAAAATTCTGTCTCTTCTGCTTGATTTGCATGCGTTCCTCTTATGACCTGGAAAACTCAAGAAACAAGAACATAGCTGGGATGGGATGGCCTCGGCTGGACACTCTGTTCTCGCAGACTTTGGGGTGACTGGCATCATGGCCTCTCACAGTCTTTACCAACACAGGACAAGTCATGGTGGCTGCTTCCTTTCAAAGTACCTCTCCTTCCTTATGCCAGCTTCCTAGAGCTGGGGAGATTGCACGTGAGAAGTTGGGGGATCAGAAGGCATATCGTGTTATTGTTTTCTTTGGAGTTGAGCTGACCACCAATGCCCAGAACTTGAACTCTCTGATAGAAAAGTGTAAGTCACTTCTGGAATCTCTGTATGCCAGGGGGATTGTACAGTTTTAGAACCCAAGGAAAGATTGCAGCTTAACAGAGCCAAAACTTTTGCTCAAAGTTGCATATGTAGAAAGAGGCAGTGTGGCATTCGATACCAGCTGCATTAAAGAAGCCAAAAACAAACAAGAAATTGAACAAAAAGCCCAGACAGAACAGCTCATGTGACGATAGATCAAAACCTTCTGTTGATGACATTAACTCTGTTTATTTTTATTTCACAAATTTCCTTTAATTTAGTCCCAGGTTGGCTTTTGTAGCTTATTTTATAGAGCATCGTCTGTTGTCTTTATTCATTACCTCTCAGAGCAGCCAGGGAGCAAGATAATTCGCCACAGTTGGCAGAAAGCAAAAGTTCCTAACAGCGTTGCTCAACCTGTGGGTGGTGACCCCTTTGGGGTTAGAACGACCCTTTCCCAGGGGTCATATATCAGATATCCTGCACATAGATATTTGTTTATATGACTATCCATAACAGTAGCAAAATTACAGTTATGAAGAATCAACAAAAGCAATTTTATGGTTGGGGGTCACCACAACAGGAGGAACCGTATTAAAGGGCCACAGTCTTAGGAAGGTTGAGAACCACTTCAAAAGGACAGAAAGCCTTGTGCCCTCTTGGCTTCCAGTCTGGAAACAAGCTTGGCAGCCTCCACAGGACCGGAGGAGGCCCTTCAGCTCTGTCGGGAGTGTTGGTGGCACAGATCAGAGATCTCTCACTGTTCCAGTAATGATCTGGGATAGCTTCATGATGGAGGGACCTCCTGATGGGCCGCTGCAGCCCCTCAACTCCCTGCCTCCCACACGTGTCCTCCCTCACCTCTTCTTTGCACTTCAGCTCAGTAGGCTTCCTCCAGGCCCTGGCCTCCTCTGCTCTCTTCTGTTGGTTGGTTGGTACCATCACATCTGGGAACTGCCAGTTCAGCCTTCGCCTCCCAGGGCGCTCCCTGCTCTGCCCTGCCCTTGTTTAAGCTGTCAGATTTCCCCAGGGCTCAAGCATGAAGCCTGCCTTTCTGAACACTGTCATAATTTTTCTTTCATTTGTAACGTTTTTCTGTTCCTCACCCTCCTGTTGCCTTGTATTGGGTGGGAAGTGTGTCAATAATATTTTATTCTTTGGTATATTTAATCTCAGTATCTGATACCTAATAGATACTCAATAAATACTCGTGGAAGGATGGAAGAATAGATGTGAATGATGAATGAATGAATGAATGGAAGAAAGAAAGAAAGAAAGAAAGAAAGAAAGAAAGAAAGAAACAAAGAATTCCAATGCTAGGTGGGTGGAAAGGCCCTAATAGCATCATTGGAAACAGAACATACTGGAATAAAGCCTACTTGGACATTCCTAAAATAGACCTTGATCTAGCCTCTGGGTAATTTGACCTCTCTGGCCTCTAAAAGGTTACTGGGGGTACGCAGTGGTACCCAGAATTCAGACAGTCATAAGAAGAAATCCAATACTGATGGAAAGCATGGGCTTTTCTTCCCTTGGCTCAGGCAGTCAGCTGACATCCTTCAGGCCATTGTTTCAGGCAGTGGCTTGATCTGGCTCACCCGGCTTGGAAGCTCCTGGGATACCTGCTTCAGTAGGGCTGCAGGGCAGGTCTAGTCTCAAGCCAGTGCCAAGCTGGCTGTGTATGTTCAGGCTTCTCACGGCTGGAGACCCGGCAGGGGGAAGGGACTGGGCTGGGAGAACAGGGGTTAAACGGTAGTCACTTAAGGTGGCCCATGCAGGGTTGCGCCTGTTCATCATGGTGAGTGTCGTAGTAAAATCAATTCTCTGTGTACTTGGGGGAGTTACAACTATCACTTTGGTGTGATTTATTCGGTGTGTATCACAAACATGGCCATTTGTTTCGTCACTCTGAAAGTTCATCTCAAATTGCTCCGAGTTTCTGGTTTTGGGGAACGACATGTCCAATTGCTATCGTCTCTCTTGTGACATATGGGGGCAGGGATGCAGTGTTCTTCCCTGGATATCTGCTTACCATGGCAGGGGAAATTTTATCCCTCTGATTTCCATCTCTTCTTGTAACCCTCCCCACTTTGGAATCTGTCTTCACAGGGGTTCCCAGTTAGACTGGGGGTGTCGCTTCCCTGGCAGCCCTTGGGGGCAGAGGGGCAGAGGGCCTATGAAATAGTCGGACTTCGAATCTTCTCCCAAGTCTTCTCTGTTGGGCCATCATCCTCCCACTCAGCTCCAGGCTTGATCTTGGTTTCTAAGTCTATCTATCTCTGACCATAGACGAGAACACGACTTACAAAAAATGCCTCGTTTGGGAGCTCTCCCCACCATCTAACTAGCTGTGTGACTTGGGGTGGGGGATCCCCCCAACCTCTCTGAATGCCCTCATTTAGGAAGCACAGAGAACTGAGTGAATTGAGAGCTTTAGCATGAATTTTCAGTGCTTTGTGCAGACAACGATACCCTTTCCCCTTGCCACTTGGTGTCTGCCTGAGCTGAGCTGCGTGAGGACAAAGTCAGCTTTCCCTACCTGGAACATGGCCATGGCGTTAGAGACGCACTGAGCCCTGGTGGGAAGGAAGGTGCCTTTCAACTACTGTTTCTCCAGCACAGTTTCCCTCCACTTTGCCACCGAAGTGCTTGCTATCTGAGTCCATGGGGATGCTCAGGGGGGATCCCGGGACACGGGAGCAAGTGAGGTGGAAACACTGTCAGCCTTCCATCTGGCCTTGGCATCTGCCAGGAGGCCTGTGGTCTATTCCTGACATCTTTTTATAATAATAACACCACCCACTTTGTATCGCATGAACCAACCCCCTAAAAAAAGTCAGTGCCGGGTTATTCCTCCCTCCCGCGCCCCACCCCCTGCCCCAGACACCCATCCTGTTTTCCTGTAACAGAACAGCCATCTCTGGCTGCTCCTCCTGACTTTGGGGTCACTGCCTGGGCCACAAACAGGTGGTTATCAGGAACACCATCCCCAGGGCTCCTGTATTCTCTGCTCTCACTGTGGGCCTTTCTCCGAACCTATTGCCTCACATATGTCTCTGGAACTTTCCAGCTCTGTGTGCCTCCCCTCCGAGGAAAATTCCTTCTCCCCACAGCCTGACCTGCCTTTCTTTTTAAGAAATGATTTACTTAATTATGTAATGCTCATACTTGTGCAGATATCAGGTGTGCAGGTCAGAGACCTTGAGGACCTGGTCATCTCCTTCCCTGTTTCTTTGTCCTTTGTACTAGCTGGCCCATGGGCTTCTGGGAAATTCTGTCTCTGCTGTAGCATGAAGGGTTGGCTTGTTGGGGTATCTGTCCCACCCAGTACCCCACAACCGGCAAGGAAAATCACACACGGGACTCCATAAGATTATAAACTGATTGTCTCATTAGCTCAGGTTTCTTGTTAACTCTTATAGCTTATATTAACCCATTATTCTCATCTATGTTAGCCATATGGCTTGATACCATTTTCAACTGTCAGTTCACATGTTGCTTCTTTGGTGGTCTGGGCAGGAGTGGAGGAATGCGCTTTCTCCTTCCTAGCCTTCTCCTGTTCTCATTGCCCTGCCTCTACTTCCTGTCTGGTTGACCCGCCTATACTTCCTGCCTGGCCAATCAGCGTTTTATTAAAATACACAATTGACAGAATACAGACAATTCTCCCACACCACTCTGCTTTTCATGTTGCCACAGGAGTGCTGGGATTACAGGTGGTGCGTGCTACGGCACTGGGTTTTTGCGTAGGTTCTGGGCTTTGAACTTGGGTCTTCATGATCATATAGCTGGTACCTAACCTGCTGACCCGTCTCCTCAGCCCAAGCAGTTCCCACCTTCCTTTGCTGCCACCCTCTCACAACCTCTTGCAACAGGGACTCTGAGACGGTTCACTGACCCAGCTGTCCCTTGATTTGCTTTCCGCTTCCAGGACCTAGCTCAGTGTGTGCACCAACATGGATCCTCCATGGATCCTTCTTGACTGTTAATAAGCCAGAAAGAAAATGACCATGCGTTTACTCTCTATAAAGATCTTTCATGAATGTGGCATCCAGAGTGGTCCCCCTTATCCATAGCTTTACTCTTCATGATTTCAGGCTTTGCCACTTGGGGTCAGCTTCAGCACTGTGCCATCTTATGATGGCACCGTCAGAGGAAGTGTAGGAAGAGTGTGGGGAGAGAGAGGGAGACCAAGAAAGCATGAATTCGCACGCTCTCATAACTTTTCTTGCAGGATGCTGGATTGTTCTGCTTTATTAGTAGTACTGTCGCCATTCTTGTATTGTGCCTACTATACAAACCTTCATAGGCACGCATTTAGGTAAACAAGACTCCAGGCATCCTCTAGGGGTCTTTGAGTGTTTTCCTAAGGGTGTATGTGGGGAGCGCTATATGGATACTCACTACCTGCAATCCAGCACCTTTCCCAACTCATCTTGCATTTTGGTGATGATTCTGGCCTGTCGTTTCAAGGTTCTCTGTGCTCTGACGTGACAGGTATCTCAGAGTCCCCAGGTAGAGACAGGTGGCTTTCTGAGGGTGGTCAGAAGGTGCTGTGGCAAGGATTAAAAGGCCTGGGATCTGGGAAGGAAGGAAGAGGAAGCTGTCTGTGTGTCCAACAGGATACGCTGCTCCCTGAGGCTGGGCACAGGAATGCCCACAGACTTGCTTCCTGCGGTGAGTGGGGACATGGTTCATAGTTGGTTGGGGAAGAACCTTCTCTGGGAGTCCCTGTTCTGGGATCAACAGTGGCAGGAAGGTTTGCTCATCTGTTCTGGGCAGGACAACAGGGCTATAGAGGCAAACACAGCTTCCTTTCTCTTCCCTTCCTGCTGTTGTATAGGGCAGAAGAGAAATTCCAGAGGTGTGTCTATTACTCGCATGCCTAGGAGAGCTTTAGTGCAAGTGGCGGAGCCATCTGCTCAGCCTGAAGGGTGATGTCCTCACCCCTGTGTTCCCCCAAGGCTGTGTAAATGTGCACCGTTGACCTTCGAAGGACATGCCACTCACGCAGGTGTTAAACTCAATGCCACTCACTCTGGCCTGTCATTAGCACTCAAGCTTGTGACAGGTGTGTGCCATGGCTCTGACGGGAAGGTCAGCACCTCAGAGTTGCTGAGTTCTCCAAGCTAAAGGCGGTACTTGACAGCTGGCAGGTGGCCAGGCCAGAGCAGGCAGCAGCCTGTGGCCCCAGCAGAGAGAGGTCTGGTTGTCTGAGATCAGATCTGGTTTGGAAGAGCTCAGAGCTGGGGTTTAGGGTTCAGGTCCCCTCCTGGTACCTGGGAACACATTTCTCCTCCTGCTAGGTTGTCAAGTTTCTGACCTGGGCCTTTTGGCTGGGGCAGACTCAGACAAGCCTGGGCAGCTCCAGTGCCTGCTTTGACCTAGGGTCTTCTGAGGCTGCCAGTCCTCAGGACACTGTGTTGTTCTGGAAGGCAGGCAGGCAGGCAGGCAGGCAGACAAGTAGCTCTGATCTCAACCCCAGCCAAAAGCTGGGGATAATAAGGATTAAAGTGAGTAGGCACCTGTGCGTAGCTTTTAGGTTTGCTTTGAGATAAGGTCTTTCAATGTGTAGCCCAGGCTGGTCTGGAACTCAAGGCCCACCTGCCTCAGCCTCCTGAGTGCTGGTATCACAAATATGGACCACTGTGCTTGGCTTGGAGGCAGAGCTCTGTCCTATTGGCCCACCTGGTTCTTACTCAGAGAACCCCTTTTGGGGAGGGTCAGAAACCTGAGCTTGTGGCCCTGCAGACAAATGACAAGTGTCATGGTTGTGTGTGTGTGTGTGTGTGTGTGTGTGTGTGTGACAAGGAGGAGCATTTGACTCGAAACTGGCTTTCAACACTGCTTAGTATACATCTCTAGGAGACAATCAGGCAATCTGGGCTCACTTTTATCGCCTGTAAGAACTGGTCAGTAACGGCTTGCTTTCATTATGAAGTAATTAGTGACAAACACACAAAGCTCAAGTGAGAGCACTCTGTAAATGACAAATTGTCCTCAGTTGTAACAGTCAGCTCACTGGGCTTGTAAGGGTACTTGTGCGTATGTGATTTTAAGAGGTTCTTGGTCCATTCACGTAACCATGACTGTGAACGCCACCACTAACACTTTCGTGGTGTGCCAGCCCTGCTGGTCCCCACTCAGGGTTGTTTGACCTTCCCATGATCCTGGGAGTTGGTGATCACAACTGTCATTTTTGATAAATGTGAGCTAGAGTGTGTTGACTCCATGGTGGCCATAATTATTTCTAGAAACCAGAAGAAGCCCTTCAAATGTGAAGATAGTCAGTATGGTTCTGATGCCTGTTGGGTAGATAAACACCTTTTCCTGAGGTCACTCCGAATGACTCCACAATACTTCCCACTGACCAGGTTCACAGGGATCCCACTACACTTCCCAGGGTCCCATGGCTGTCCCCAAATCATGACCTTGATCTAACCCAGTTGGGATTCTTACTGCTCAGTAGAAGCACAGGGTATATTTACTCTCCTGGCATCTCTATTGCAGCCTCTGGGATGTATTACCTTATTCTCAAGGGGATGGAGTTTTTTATCCCTCCCATGGGGTTAGGAGATGATACTAGACCAGCAGTCCTAGGTTGTCTTGCCTGGCCTGCAGGCCCCCCTGCATAGAAAGTCCCAAAATGACCATGTAAGGTGCTCCATGCTGAATTCATCCGTCATCTGTCTATGAAAGATTTGTTTTGGGATCCTGCTGGACATGCATTGCTGGCTCCTGAGCAGAAGTTTGTGATTCCTGTTGAGAATTCTACTTCCAGTATTCACCCTCAAGCCTAGAGTGGCTCCCGCTGGTTGTAGGCTTTTACTAGCTTTGGAAGAACAGTGAGCATGGAGCTTGTGAAGGTTGGTTGAGATTTCTTACTGATGATCCAGGGTGGATGGATGTGCCTTGGCTCAAGGCTGGGTAGGGATGGAGGTGATCTGTAAGCACATGGCATTCTAAGGGTGGGCCCTACACACTGCACACACAGATGCACATCTCATTCTGAAGCAGCTTTACTCAGATTGCAGAGTGATGCATCCCTGTTGCAAAAAGTTCAGAAAAGCATATACATGTGTAAAAAGAAATAAAAGTAAGCCACCTTCATCCTATTCCAAATAGCCACTGTGGTAGTTTGAATGTAATTGGCCCCATAAGCTCATGGAGATTGGCACTATTAGGAGGTGTGGCTTGTTGAAGTAGGTACAGCCTTATTGGAGGAAGTGTGTCACTGTGGAGTGGGTTTTGAGGTCTTGTATATGCTCAAGCCAAACCCAGTATCTCAGATCACTTCCTGTTGCCCATGGGGTGAAGATGTAGCTCCTTCTCCACTCTCAACTCCTTCTCCAGCACCGTGTCTGCCTGCACGCTACCATGTCCCGCCATGTTGATAATAGACTAAACCTCTGAACTGTAAGCCACCCAACTAAACGTTCTCCTCTGTAAGAGGTGCCGTGGTCATGGTGTCTTTTCACAACAATAGAAATCCTGACTAAGACATCCTTGATTTCCTGCATTTCCTTCATCTTCTGTCTAGTAGGCACAGTAAGCCTTTATATGCATTCATGCCTTGTTTTTAATGCTTTTTACAAATTTAAGCACTGCAATCCAGAGGCCCAGGAGTTACTCCTGACCTCTCCCTCCCCATACGCACATTCGTGCCACCTCACCCTCATCTAGCTCCAAGTCCTACTGTTACAGTCTTTCTTGTCACTGGGATGTCCACTTTATGTTTCCACAGCCCCCAGCCTGACCCTGATTATGGCTGCTAACAGCTCCACTTGGTCCCTCTTCAACTGTAGCACTAGGTTAATGTCCCCCAACAGAAAGACTGACTTTGTCTTCTGTGAGTCATACTTCACTCTGGGTCTCAGTTTTCTTTCTTCACAAGGTGGAAAAGATTAAATAAGCAAAGACATGTTAACACGTGCACAAACGGCCTTACAGAGTGTATATCCTTGATGTGATTTTCTAGAAAACACAGTGAAGACATATGGTCCCATTTCCAGACGCCCTTAGCCTGGACCCCAGAGCCTAGCCTAAGCCCAACAGCCACAAGGTTTGGCTTCCACGCTCCTTGCTGACATCTTCCCTCTGAGTTCAGGGTCTGGCTTCCTCCAGGCTTGCTTTAACATCTTTGTGCTTCCTCTTCTCTCTGCCTGAAAGCCTACCCGCTCCACACCCCTTTCTCATATGCTGCACTCATGACCTGCCTTGTTTCCCATGTGCATCCATTATACACAACATAAATATGCCCATAAGCTCATAAATCCCCTTGCATGCCTCTGATGATGTGCTCAGAACTGCTCCTTAGAAGTTGGATTCCTAGGTCAAATGTTAAGAACATTTTTTAAAAAGCTTTTGATGAATATTCCAGATCTGCTTTCTCGAAATGCAAACACGTTTCTTGCCTTGGGGCCACAATTTTCTCTCCCAGCTTTCTGTGGCATTTGGCTCGACACTTTCATCTGGCGCTGGCCACAGCTCTCTTTTGCTGGGGTTATTTATTTACTATCTGTCTCCTGGACTTGACAGCAAGACCCTCGGGTCGGGGCTGCACTAATTCATCCTCCTGTCTCCCCAGGGACCTGCTCATGGCAGGTGCCCAGTGACAGCTGAGCCGGCTGCTTGTCAGTTGCCGGTCTCTTTCCACAGTGGGTCGGAAAGCAACATCCCAGATGCCTCCCGATAAACCAGTGGGTCTCCAAACGTCTAGCAAGAGGGAAACCCTGGCCTTGGCCAGATGCTGGTGGAATCTGTCTGTCTCTTCATTTCTTGCTCTTTCCAGCTGAATAGTGGAATGAAAAGGAGGTGTGCTTCCCACTTTGGATATAGGAGTCGTAATGGAGCAGCAGCTTAAGCCTTGGGCTTGGAAGGTGCAGCTGCTATAGGGCAGATGTTCCTGTTCTCTTGCCCTCTTGCCGTGTTAGAGTCACCACCTCCCCCAGATCTCTTGATGCCCGCCATGGAAGGCTGGCATAGCCTTTTCTGCATGTGTGGCAGTGACTTGGGCTCACTTCCATGCCCAGGGCTAGGAACTCCCAGAGACTTCACTTCTTTGCACCCAGATGCTATGAGGTGGGCGTACCTCCTTTTACAGAGGAGGAAACTGAGGCTCAGTAAGGGAGTCAAGCTAGTGAAAGGCAGAGCCGGGTGTCGAACCAGTCAGGACCCGGGTTTCTGGCCCCAGCGCTACCTGCTCTCCTGCAGCCTGCTCGAGGGCCCTGGCTCCTGGCTGGGCTCTGTGAACCTCCAGACATGTGTGCACATGTACATGATGCGTACAGATTTGAATTCTCTTCCAGCCTGATGTCGAGGCCCTCAGGCCCTGTGCACGCCAGGAGGGAGCGTGGTCTGCCCCAACGATGTGAAAGATGTGATACTTTACTTTCTGGCCCTGTAACTTTAGGCAGACAGCCCCTGTCTCTCTGAACCCTGATCCTTTTATTTGTGAGTGAGGATTACAGCAACTACCTCAGAGTGCGGGTATGATGAAACTAATTCAATTAGGTTTCTTTAGGGGCAGAGCGCGGCGCATGGCAGGCCCTCCGTTAAACGTTATTTATCTTCCCCTCAATCCCTCCCGTCAAGTTGAAAGGCAGAGGGAGTTGGGCTGACAGACTTGACCTGTGGTGCCCTTGCTTTCAATTGCCAGAAGCTCCTGTCTCTCCAGGTACACTCCCCTCCCCCCATAGAAGTCCGTCAGCTCCGCTCACATCAGGTTCTGCAAGCTTCGTGCATGTTTCCTTGCCATCAACTTTGCACTGTGGGAAGGAGGAAGATAGCAATCTTTCACTCCGAACTGCGAACCCTTCAAAGGGTCTGGAGGCATCCTCATGACTCCCACAGACACACACTCCAACCCTGCGCCCAGCCTTCCTGACTGCCTTGGTGTGTTAGGGTAGACGCCAAGCAGCTCCCATCTCTGACTTAGGACGTGCTCTGAGGATTTCCATGGAGCTTACCCTCTGCTCTGCCTGCTTCGACACCAGGCCTCCCCCCCCCCTCCAGGCTGAGCGGTGCCCTGGGAGCTGTCAGCAAGACTGCTTGCTGGTCTGCCGGCCCTGGGGCTTGGAGAGGAATGCACCAGGCTGGTTTCTATTACCTGCCACCCTGGAAACCGCCTTGAATCACCCTACACAGCCAAGGCCGCCCAGGGCAGAGAGCATGAATGTGAGACTCAGCTGTCATGGAGAGGGAGCAGGATTTAGGGCTCAGTGCTCAGGCCCAGGGGCGGGGAGGGGTAGAAGCTGTGTTAGGCTGGCTTTTCCTCAAGGAAAAATAAAATTAAATTGAAATTATTTAATACTAGAATAATCTTCCTGTTAGGCAGTGAGCTCGGTAACCTTACAAGCCTTCAAAAGCTGTAGACTCACACTCAGTGGTGGGGTGGTAATGTTGGGAGGAGGTAACCTTTTTTCATCTTAGGATGGGCTGAGATTTGCCTGGGTTTCTGGCCTGTGACTTTTAAATCGGAAGGCTGGGGGCATCTGCTTTTGTTCAGTAATGTTCATTGTACTAACCACCAGCCAGGCTCTGTTGGATGAACTTGCTGAATTCCAGACGGAGCCTAGTGGTGTAGGCATTCCTATTACCAGGTTAGAAGCAGGAGAATGAGGCAGGCTGAGAAACTGCTCAAGTGTTCCTCTGGGAACTCTGTGCCTGGAGGTATTTTCAGGAGGCCTGGCTTCAGGGGAGGGGGGTTTGAGTGGTGAGGGTTTCTCCAGAGTTAAATAAGGCAAGTGACGTTTCCTAGGACAGGCAGGTCCTTTGGAGAGTCCCTTTCTTCAAGCATACCACATAACCCGAGGGTGTTGTGGTAGACAGGCAGCCTTTGGTTGATGAGTACAGGGATGTTTAGGGCACCCCTAGGGCCAGAAGACCTGGAATCTTGGGAGTCCAGGTTGGCGTAAAGCTGGGGTAAAGTGGCTGCCTAGCACGCACAAGTTCCCAGTAGCCATCTTAGCACTGCAAAAGAAGCTGGTAACCAACATGAAACAAAACTAAGCAGGCAGAGGATTTATGGGATTGAAGTAAAATAAGAATAGAAAAAACCAAACAAAACTGGCAAGTTCCATCTGAAGCACCTGGAGGGAGAGGTGTGATGAGGAATTGGGGGGGCTGTCCCAAGGAAGCAGAGCCTGGGGTTTACTCCCTAGGTTTGCCACTTTTGCTCCTTGTAGTTGACTGACGTCACTAACCCTCAGTTTTTCTATCTGTGAAAGTGGGTGATGGTGAAGGCACCGGAGGAGACAGTTCACACAGAACCTTAGGGATGAGAAACGGCTCAGCAGATGTCTGTATGCATTGTTCTAGGAGACAGTGCAGACTGAGGACTACAGGGTGGGGCCGAGAAAGCAAGCTGGCCCAAAAGGCGCCCTCCATCCCCTGACCCCGGCAATCTTCCAGGTGTGTGCTAGACAAAGGATAGGGGTGTAGCTCGATGGTAGGGCACCTGCCAGGGAGGCAAGAAGCCCTGGCGTACATCCTCAACACCATAAAGAGAAAAGCAAGCAAACAAACAAACGGAAAGAAAGGCTTTCTGGGACTCTGAGTACACCACCCTTGAAGCAGGTACCTGGGCCTGTGGAAACGGAGGCTGCTGAGGACTGGGGGCAGAGACTGCTTTGTTGCTCTGGGCTTTCAGGTGTGTGCACTACCTATTGTCACACTGGCCAGGGACCACAGAAGACCCCATAGCTTTGGAAGGTCGACAGAGCTGGCCTCAGCACCCTCCCCCGTCCCTTGTCTCAAGTGTTCTTGCCGGATAGCCTGCTTCATTCCCTGAACTGCAAAGGCCTGGTTGGGCAAGCATTTGTGCTCTTTCTGGTCACCTGAGAGTCTAGAGGAAGAACTTCCTGCAGCAGACAGACAGACTGACAGCAGACTAGAGGTGGAGAAGGAGGACCGTGGGGCAGCCATCACTGCTCTATGATCCTGAGTTGACGGCTGGGCCCCATATGAGGTTTGACTTCCAGAACGTTTCTGAAATTTAGAAAGGCTGAAGCTTGTTAAATGACTCACAGAGCGGGTGAAGGACAATGTCAGACTCCTAACCAGGACCTTCCACTTCCAGGTCACACAACAGTAACTATGTAAAGGCCCTGCCTAGGCTCATGTCTCAGTCTTCCCATCTGTAAAATGGGTAGATTCTTCCATGGCAATAACATGCTCTGATTATGTTGTTTTTCTTTCATTCTCCATGTTAGGACCAGAGACCTGTCCCCCCCCCACACACACACCTAGAAAGGGGGAGTTATGCTGGTGTTGTGGGGCTGTCTCAGTCTCTAGGGGATTTAGGAACCACACTGGCTTTTCTTGTTTTTATGGCTGACTACAGCTAGCAAAGGCCCGAGGGTTGATCCCAGAGGATGGCCTTCGGGGAATTCTCTTTTACAGTATTTGATTCTTTGAAGACAGGGTCTTTCTATGTAGCTCTGGCTGACCCGAATCTCACTATATAGATAAGGCTGGTGTTGAACTCATAGAGAGCCACCTGATTCTGCCTCTCAAGTTCTGGGGTTAAAGGTAGAAGTCACCACTCTTGGCTCTTCCAGTGTTTCTTTCTTTCTTCCTTCCTTCCTTCCTTCCTTTCTTTCTTTCTTTCTTTCTTTCTTTCTTTCTTTTTTTTTTTTATGGTAGGACCTGTCAAGGTCATTTGGTGCCCTGCAAGGCTTGGGAGCATGGACACACACAGTCCAGTGCCCTTGCCTTCAGGAGGAAGGATCAATGGCCTAATAAAGCTCCTGGCAGATCATCAGCCTCATTCCCCTTCAGAGTCTCATCCAAAAGGGGCTGTCCGCAGAGATCCCGTGATAACGCAGCCCAGCACTCTGAGCCGGGAAGCTGTTTTGAGTGTTTAACCTGCTTCCCTCCCGCCCTTAATTTAAGGCCCCTTTCTCTTGTCGAGCGCAAATGGAGAACAGCTGCTTACGATCATCCTCCGACATCAGCAATTTCTCAAGATGACCCTGTGAGACAGGCCAGGGTCATTAGAGCCAATTTGGTGCTCAGCAAATATGTATCTCTTCCTGTGCCTGTCGGCCACGGCCTGACTGGTTAGGCACGGTGAGTAGCTGCAAGTTTATTCGAGCTCTTGCAGGAGTTCCTCCACACTCTGCATCCCTGAGGGAAGAGAGCTTGCCTGTTAGATGTGTTCAAAGAATGCTCTTCTGTGGCCCTGGCTGCACATGGCGGAGGCCGCAGCACTGAAGGGAACAGTTTTTGGCAGTGGCTGGGGATGAAGTCTCAGGCGGTCTCTCTCTCTCTCTCTCTCTCTCTCTTTCTTTCTTCTTTCTCCCTCCCTCCTTCCCTCCCTTCTTCCCTCCCTCCCATCTTTTTTTCTTTTTATGTTCTTTCTTTTTATTTTCTCCTTCTTTCTTTCTTTCTTTCTTTCTTTCTTTCTTTCTTTCTTTCTTTCTTTCCTTTATCCCCTTCCTTCCCTCCTTCCTTTCCTTTTCTTTTTCTTTTTATGTTCTTTCTTTTTTTCTTTTCCTTTTTTTTTTGAGACAGGATCTAGCTACGCAGCCTTGAGCTCTTGCGTCTCCTGTCTCTGGGTGTTGGGATTACACTGAAGCACCTGGCCTTGGGGATTTCTTTTCAATCAGCAAGGGTGGGTGGATTTCCTGCTGTCCTGAGGGGGCCAAGTTGAAGACAAGGGGAAGAGCCGTGAGACTGGCTGGTTGCCATGTGGAAACTTCTGAGAGGGGGCAGGGACAAAACATAACCAAGCAGCCAACCAGTCCTGTCACTCAGAGCAACAGTATCAACAACAAGGAAGGGACAACAGTCCCTAGGGCTGCTGGGCACACCTACTTTCTGACTCAGATCCAAGTGGCTCCCTCCTTCCCTCTAAATCATAGTGCAGAGAAACAGGGTGATAATCTTCAGAAAAACAGATGTCTCCTAGGGCAGCAAGGCACAGCTTGACCCACCCCTTCTCACCCCATCCCCACCTGACCTTTGAGGGAATCCTTACGTCTTCCCCAGCAGTGGATCTCTAGGTCCTTGGTCCCACACATCTGCATTTCTTTCCCTAGAGGACAGGATTTTGGATACACATGTACCCTGAGTCCCCTCCTGGACTCTTTTGCTCCTGGAGGCCAGAGGCCACACTCCTCCACAAATCTTTTGGGCTCAGGGCCGAACTCCTCCTTAGGTTTGTTGGTGACTGACAGCAAAACAGTCCCTGTCGCTGATCCCTCTTGGTGGCAGTCAGGTCGCAGGGTAGCTGAAGAGGGTTGACAGCTTTTTGGACCTCAAAGGAAAAAATGTCCTCTCCTCTATCCACGTCCTCTTCTGCCAACAAGTTGTCTTCCCAGGAGCCTCTGCAGCCAGTTCATCCCTAGATCTGCCCTGGAGCCCAGGGTACTTGTTCATGGTGGGAGAGAAAGAGAGGAAGGCAGGAGAGGTGAGCAGCACATGTGTGCATGGGTGTGAGTGTGAGTGTGTGCATGGATGTGTGTGAATGTGTACATGGATGTGTGTGTGTGTGAGTGTATGCATGAATGTGTGTGAATGCACATGGATATGTGTATGAGTGTGTGCATAAATGTGTGTGATTGTGCATAGATGTAAGTATGTGAGTGTATACATGGATGAGTATGTGTGTGCATGGATGAATGTGAGTGTATGCATGAATGTGTGCATAAAAGTGAGTATGCGAGTGTGTGTATGGATGTGAGTGTGTGCATGGATGTGTGAGTATGTGCATGGATGTATATGTGAACGTACATGGATGTGTGTGCATGGATGTGTGTGTAAGTGTCTGTATGGATGTGTGTGTGTACATGGATGTGTGTGTGTGCAAGTGTGGGAGATTGTGGACCACCAGACCCTGAATTTCCTGTAAACAACTTGTTTTCTTCAACTCTGAGGAGCCTGCAGCTGCTCTGAGCACGAGACCCTGATGGCAGGGGCGTGGGTTCTGATGAGTCTGCAGGTGAAGGATCCCGAGAGCTGGGGCGTGGCCAGAACCCTATATTGTGCGCTCCTGAGCACAATAAAGTGGCCATTCTTGGCACTCTTGTATCAAGGATGACCCGTGTCCCCATATCTGTGTGTGTGTGTGTGTGTGTGTGTGTGTGAGTGTGTTTTGAAGTCTCCAGCCTAGTTCCCAGCTCATGTACCGTCCCGTAGTGCAGGCGTTACATGCATGGATGTGTGTGAGTGTCCGTGTGGATGTGTGTGGATGAGTGTGCATGGGTGTATGTATGAGTGTGTGTTGACGTGAGTATGTGAGTGTGTATTGGTCCTGTGTATCTTCTCCTACGTAGACAAATGATTGGGAGTCAGGTAAATGAATCCAGAGCCTCAAACACCCCGAGGCAGTGGTTCTCAACCTTCTTAATGCTGTGACCTTGTAACACAGTTCTTCAAGTTGTGGTGACCACCAACCATAAAATCATCTTTGCTGCAACTTCATTACTGTAACTTTGCTACTGTTATGAATTGTATTGTAAATATCTGTGTTTTCTGAGGGTCTTAAGGAACCCCTGTCAAAGGGTTGTTTGACCCCTCCACACAGGTTGAGAACAATTGCCCTAAGGAATCCTTGAACCCCTCCCCCTTTATTTGCTGGGAGAAACTGAGACCTGGAAGGTTGAAGGGCGCACTGGGGTGATGAGGAGAGTCACAGCATAAAGACATTTTCTCCATGCCCAACCCACACGCAGGACAGTATCTAGGCTTGAGGAACCAGGCTCTGCTGCAGCATCCAGAAAGCACCACAAGCCTTGAAGACTCAGTTCCCTGTTTCTTTTCCGGCACCTACTGGAACCCACCACTGACTGTGGTGTTTTGTAGATGTCTCAATGACCATGTGACTGATGTCACAAAACATCACAGTTAGAGGAAAAAGTGAGATGAAGCCAGAGGGTTTTAGGAGCATCAGCCTGAAGGGACCGTGGAGGCCCCAGAAGGGCGCTGAAGACGGAGAATCTCCCTTAACCAGGAGCTCCTGGCTGCTCCAGGACTCCTGTGGCTTTGGGGCTGATCGTTTGCCGTGAGAGCTGCCCGCAGGAAAATTTAGCTTCATCTTCATTAGCTCCTGATGAAATGGAAGGCCTGAGAAAGAAAGGGACTGATGTACGATCGGGAACCCTGGAACCACAGTGAGACATGAAGAACTCAAGCCAGACCTCATTTACTAGATAAGAGGTACACAGGCACTGCCGTCACCATACTGCGTGTGTGCTCGGTCAAGACAAGATGAGTCTGTGTTCACACTTTCGGAACCATGCTCCGTAGATAAAAGCAGAGTCGAATCTTCTCTCTGGGGTTGACTGAGCTCGAAGAGCAGGGGCCGCTTTGCCTCTTCAGCATCTACATTCCTAGAGAAGAGCCAGGAGCGTGTGTGTGCCAGATTAGAGGTTTAATCTCTAGTCTGAAGCCTGTTGGGTTTCAAACCTGATGGGTTTGAGTCCTTGCTTGCTCTTGGTCCTAGCAAATGACTGGTTTCCTCATTTGTATCAACCTCATAGACTTGTTGAGGGGAAGCAAAGCTTGTCTCAATAAATGTTTACCTTTAGAGACACATTGGGACTTCCCAGTCTAAGTCACATTAAAGAGGACTCAACTGGGACAGGATCAGGGGACCCTTCTGAGCTGGGTAAGTTGTGGGGCATGCGGGGAAACAAATTATCCCAAGTACAAGGGATGACAGGGGACTTGCCTTAACTTCCCGAGAGAAAGTCGGTCTCGCTTTCGGAGGATGAGAATTTCAGGCGCCTAGAGCAGCCTAGTGACATGCAGAGTCTTTGTGTCACCTCAGGAGGCTCCACTTGGAGGCTGTGTTACAGGAGGGACTGGGCCCCTCCCAATTTATATGCTGAAGTACCTAACCCCAGGACCTTAGAATGTGACTATTTGGAGACAGGTGGTTGAAGCGGTTGCGGAGGTAAGTTGAAGTGGTTAGAGTGGCCTTGGCCCAATGTTGACTGATGTCTTGATAACAAACCAGGACAGGAAATACAGGAAGCCTGCGGCAGTGAACACAGGGAGAGGTTGACAACCTCCAAACTAATGAGGGAGATCACAGCGCAGAAGCCCCTGTGCTGCTGGTTCTGTCATCTTGGACATTTTTGTTGTGTTGTTTTCTGAGACAGGGTTTCTCTGTGTAGCCCTGGCTCACTCTATAAACCAGGCTGACCTTGAACTCAGAGATCCACCTGCCTCTGCCTCCCACCTGGGATTAAAGGTGTGCTCCACCCCCATCCAGTGTCCAGTTCATCTTGGATGTTTCCATTCCCAGCTCTGTGAGAAGGTGTTTGTCCTTTGATTGGCCAGCCTGTGAATTTTGTTGTATCAGTCACAGCTCCTAATACAGGCTCGCCGAAGAACATGCCAGCAACTGAGAAGAAACCAGGACCCTGTATCCCTTCTGGGGATCCTGAAAAGGAGGCGTCCCCATTCCTCATTCGAAGGGCCCACCCTCTCTCTGTAGCCTTCACTACACAGGCCTGCCTTCTTGCGGGTGTATGGGGTAGAGAGACGGAGGTTAACACTTGTCCATCTGGGAAAGCCAAGCTGTTGATGGGGTTGGAGGTTCCTGAATCTGCCTGGCTCCAGCCACTCCAGTTACTCCCCAGCCATGTGGGTTGGGGAGCTTCATGGGTCTCAGCTTGAGGCCTGTGAAGGGTCAGGAGTCAGGCCAGGCACGGGCAAGGGAGCAGAGGGCAGCGCACATGTGCTCTGCCCTGCTCCTGGGATGGGTGTGGGGAAGTTCTGAACTCCTCCGCCTCTGGCCCATGTCAGCTCCGGCATGACACACACACAAAAGGCACCTTTTACAGGTGGGAAATTATAGGTGCTGCTACTTCAAAGACCTTGGCAACCGGGGCTCCTCTTTGATAGATGACAGTATTATTAATGGTGATTTATTACTGGGGCCATTTTGACAACAGAAATAACCAGTTTCCCCACCTTCTTGGCTCCTTCCCCCCAACACCATGTGGTGTCTTATTTTTTTTTTTTTCCCCTGAGCTGGGGTAGGATGGAGGTTACCTCCCTTACAAGGAGGCTCCGGGCATCTGTTGAATGCACACAGTGAGGTATCTGGCTTATTAACTTGTCATCGGGTGTCATAAAGTTTAGTGAAATGCTGGCAGAGTGTAATCCTAAACAGGGCAATTACTCTGTTATTAGAGCAGCTTTCTCCCGTCCCTCCTCCCTGCCCTCCTCCTCTCTCCTGCTTTCTTCTCCCTCTCCCCTCTGGGCCTCTGCCTGTCTTCTTGGTTGTCTAGTTCTTATCTTACCTCGACCTGCTTTGCTCGATTAGTCAGAACAGAAGTCAAGACATTTTGCAATTCCAGAGTGAACCAGGCTTTGGCTAGGCACAGCCGGGAAGAGCTAGGCCCCTCGCTGTGGCCAGAGTGCTGGAGCAAGGTCGCTGTGCCAGGGAGACTAGCAGGAGTTCGGCCGGGTTCTGCTTCGAGGAGCACTAGGGTAGGAGCTTTGAGACAGAGCTCAGTGGGGCCTGGGAGGCACAGCTCAGTGGGGCCTGGGAGGCAGAGCTCAGTGGGGCCTGTAAGGCACAGCTCACTGGAGCCTGGGAGGCACAGCTCACTGGGGCCTGGGAGGCACAGCTCACTGGGGCCTGGGAGGCACAGCTCACTGGGGCCTGGGAGGCACAGCTCACTGGGGCCTAGGGGGTACAGCTCACTGGGGCCTGGGAGGCACAGCTCACTGGGGTCTGGGAGGCACAGCTCACTGGGGCCTGGGAGGCACAGCTCACTGGGGCCTGGGAGGCACAGCTCAGTGGGGCCTGGGAGGCACAGCTCAGTGGGGCCTGGGAGGCACAGCTCAGTGGGGCCTGGGAGGCACAGCTCAGTGGGGCCTGGGAGGCACAGCTCACTGGGGCCTGGGAGGCACAGCTCAGTGGGGCCTGGGAGGCACAGCTCAGTGGGGCCTGGGAGGCACAGCTCAGTGGGGCCTAGGGGGTACAGCTCACTGGGGCCTGGAAGGCACAGCTCACTGGGGTCTGGGAGGCACAGCTCACTAGGGCCTGGGAGGCACAGCTCACTGGGGCCTGGGAGGCACAGCTCACTGGGGCCTGGGAGGCACAGCTCAGTGGGGCCTGGGAGGCAGAGCTCACTGGGGCCTGGGAGGCACAGCTCAGTGGGGCCTGGGAGGCACAGCTCACTGGGGCCTGGGAGGCAGAGCTCACTGGGGCCTGGGAGGCACAGCTCACTGGGGCCTGGGAGGCACAGCTCACTGGGGCCTAGGGAATACATACAAGCAGGTTTCCTTCCTTCCAGGATTTATCTCCTCTTGCCTTTTTCTTTTTCTTTCTGATTGTAACGAGGGTAGAAAATAAAAGAGGGAGGCGGTAGTCGTGTAGTGGGGACCTGAATAGAATGAAAAGCCTGAACTGCGTCTCAATGTCGAAGCTGTCACACGGCTGCCACCATTCCTCCGTCTGAGACTAGTTCCCCAGCCTATGAAATAGGACCATCATTCTTACCTTGTTTACGTCACACAGGTTTAGAGAAGAGCACATCAGACAGCCGGTAGCGAAGAAAACCGCGGCCGGTTAATCGCTCTACACATCAGAGAGTGACCGCCCCTTCATACAAAGTGCCACAAGGGTTATTTCTGTGTGACTGACCCCCTGCTCTTATTCCAGAGGCGCAGAAGTGATACTTTGACCAACCACAGGCTGCCCATATGAGGACGGTCCCATGGAAGATATTTATTGCCTGGTGACGTCACGGCCATCTGAGCTCCTGCGGTGTGCTCCATATGCTGCTCCCGGGATGGGGGAATCATCTGGCGACATTTGTTAGCCCATGCTCCTCCCGAAGGGTGGCCTGTTTGTCAACAAGAACGTATTCTGTTTCTTAAGGCTGTGATAACCCTCGTTTCTAAATCTTCCCGGCCGGTATTGTTTGACTCACGCTCTGAACAATGGGAGCTTTGAGGCATGCTCATGATAAACAGTCGGTCCATGTACGGTGCCAGGTTGAGAACACAAGGCCAACCAAATAGGCTGCAGGAAAAGCTGAAATAAGATCTTAAGAGGTTCTCGGAGACTATCTAGTTGAATCATCCCATTTTATAGCTTGGTAAATTATGCTCAAAGAAGCCAGGAGGACAACTTTCCTAAGAGACATCCGGTAGAACTGGGGCAGATTTCCCTCCCCCGGCTCCTACTGCAGTGCCGTCTCCACCCAAATATCTGTGTCTGAGTCCTTCCCTTCCTCGGAAGGAGCATCGTCATCAATTAGCTGCCAGAAAAGCACCTGAGCGGATTTGGTCAGCGTTTTGTTCTTCAGGGATGTGTGTGTGTGTGTGTGTGTGTGTGTGTGTGTGTGTGTGTGTGCATGTGTGTGCATGTGTTTGCAGTGTAGGAGACACACTAGCCCAGGATGTCACCCATGTGAGCTGGCACTTAATTACCCAGCTACAAATGCTAGCAGGCACTTCACTGCCCGGCTGTGAATTTTCTCTTCGGTGACACAGAGCTGGGCTGTGCTCCCCTCAGTGGAACTTCTAGCACTGGCGAGGAGAGGAGCAATCAGGGGCTTATGATGCTCACCCCTTCAATTCTTGCCACTTGTCTCTCCCGTTGGGCAATAAAGGCTGGGCACTGCTTCCTGAATTAACCGCTCAATGTCTGCAGTCTGCGGCCTGTTTATCAGGAGTTGTTGGAGAACAGGGCTGGCTGAAGGATGAAGTCAGACTGCCTTAAAAATGGAAAACCTGCAGACAGGTTTAAAAACAGAGAGCAGACAGATGGAGTGAAGTGGCTACTTCCCCCACCCCCCAAAAAATAAAACCAACCACTTTCCGGCCTATTTTCTGCTTCCTTTCCCCATGGTTGGAGAACACTAGAACATGGATGAGTACTAAGAACTCTAAGGTTCAAGTGTCTGATACAGGCTGTTTCTGAACCACCGCGGTATGCCAGGCATGGTGCCGCCTCCTGGGTGGTGAGGAAGAGAGACACCATTCTAAACGTGTGGAACTCAAGGATAGGGTCACACACAAGGCAGGGGAAGAGACCTCTGTGGCATAGCCGAGCCTCCCTGCTTTGGTCATAAAGGAACCGAGGGGTTCTTTCTGGGGCATACTTCCAGCCTTGGGTAGAGTGAAGGGAGATCCAATTGAGAGCACGTCCTGGTGGGGCTTGCTGGAAATGCAAAGGGGACAGAAGAGATTTAGAAGCCACCCGAGGCTTTGCACTTGGAGAGAAAGAGAGACAGATGCTTCAGAGAAGAATCCTGGAGCTTGGCATGACATCATGGCAGAGATGGACATGCAGAGTACCCAGCATAGGGGAGCTGGGTGTCGCCTGAAGCTGGGAGAGCTGTTCCCTGCTGTCGGTGGAGGTGCAACATTGCTTCCCCACTAGGCAAGGATGGCAGAGCCTCCACTAGGCCCTTTGGTTGGCTGAGTTGACTGCCTGCCTGGCCAAGAGAATTGGAGGTAAAGAAGATCCAAGGCAGGGCTACTGCTTTCCCCTGCAATAGAGTGGGATATGGAGTTGCCTCAGCACGTGTGTGCACGTGCGTGCATGTGTGTGTGTGTAAGGTACTGGCTCTGCCTCCTGGGGACTTTGCCAGGTCAAGGTACAGGTCACAGCTTCACTTTGCCATCTGGAAAGTTAAAACAAACAAACAAACAAACAAAGATGCATGGTTTCCTCATTGTACCGGCAATGTCAGGTGCCTCTACTTAATTGGGGATCAACCAACTGTGTGATCTCGTACAAGTCACTTCATCTCTGTGACTTATATGAAAAGCAAGACTGGACCCTTACCCCTCCCTGGGTTGCTATGGAATGATACAGTGACATTATGGACCGCAGGTATTTTGTAAGCTTGACCATGCTATGCACTTGTTACTGTGTGTGCTTTGATAAGGACTCAGATTCTGTTATCTGAATATTGGCCCTCTTCTCTAAGCAAGATGTTTCTGACTCTGGGCTGCCTGAAGGGACCAGCTGCCTGGTTCATTGAGCAGGATGGACCCCTCTTAGGGAGGATCTCTGCTCTTGTGAACACACACACACACACACACACACACACACACACACACTCATTACCGAGTGTCACATGAAACTTCTTTCCACCTGAGGAAGGCACTGCTTCCAGTTCAGTCTGGAAGCACCTTCCACAGCCTGGCTTTGGCCAACCCATCTGAGCAGGCCTTAGAGGGGTCTAACCTGGAAGGCAGCTGTTTGAGAACACAGACTCAAGATAAGAGTCTTGACTAGGTGGGTGGAGCTCATTCTATCCTTGGATTGATAACTTGCTGTGTAGCATCAGCTCTGGAATTGCTAAATCAAACCTTTCCCCCACCGTGGGAGATTGCAGCTGAACGTCTTATCGGAACAGAGGCCATTTCATGAGCACACGTGGGTGTGTGCAGATAGGAGGGGGGAAAGGAAGCGTTGCCAAACCTCCAGGCTGTTCAGTAAGTCCCCTCCCCGCTCCTTCCATCCCCAGGTATATGTGTGCTGCCTAAGGATGGGCCGCACCCTCAGAAGTTCATGTTAGGTGATTTTTGTCCTGGACGGTGATGGAGTGCCAGTCACTTGTCATGGCTTCTTGAAGTCACGGAGAGACACCGTAGGCATAAGCTGTGTGAAGTTGCTGCTGGAGTCACACAGCCTGTTATTTTGCAGAGCACACACTGAAGCAATGACAAGTATAGTTTAAAGACTGCAAACTCAGTAACTTAGGTGTTTGTCGTTATCCAGAATCACATACCGTGGATGTTCTACTTCCTTTACTAAGACCAGCACCCCCACCATTTTGCCGTGATGTGACAATGGCTACTGTGTCTCTCAGTGTTGGGAACCCTCAGCTACATTATACCCGCTTAAGACATCCATTCAAGTATGTGAATTTGCATTGGTGAAGATGTCCCAATGGGGTGCATGCATGTTCCAGAAAAATTGTTTAGAGTTTTTATGATTTAGACATGTATGGGTTTTCTGTAGAGCCTAGTATATAGAACTCAGGAAACACTGGTGGTGACGGTCACAATGATGCTACTTGAGTTGGGATCTTGAGTGCTTCCTTAAAGACCCCATGCTGTAGACTCAGCTCCTGATTCTGACTTGAGGGTGGTGTGGGATCTTGATACGTGGGGCCTCATGGAAGGAAGTTAAGCCATCAGGGAGTGTCCTCAAAGGGGACTGATGGATGAAACTATGTTTGCTTCTCGGCTTCCATAAGTTGAGCGGGATTTCTCTGCCACACACCTCTACCACGATATTCTGCCTTAGCGACAGGTCCCTACACAGCGGAGCCAACTAACCATAGACAGAAACTCCCACATTTTTAGTTCAAATAGATGTTTCTTTCTTTTAATTAGATTTTATCCAACATTTTGACACAGAAATGGAAAACTAGCACGGCAGTGAAGATGTTGGCCTGGAAAAGAGACCCTGCTCACATGTATGTGTGCATTGCGTGTGCATGTGTGTGTGTGTGAATGCGTGTGGGGTGTGGATGTAAACCCGGGTGCTGTCTACATTATATTTTGAGACAGGGTCTCTCCCTGGGACCTGCGACTGACTGGTCACAGGAGGTGGGTTCTTGGGGTCATATTATCCCTGAGTGCTTTCTGTCCTGCTTGGTGCTTCCCTGCCAACTGTGATAGGAACCAGGCTTCTCTTCCAGGCCTCCTCTGTGAGGGTCTGAATCTCCGAGGCCATAAAATAAATAAGCTAAGTTATTTCTGCCAGCTATTTTCACACAGTGGTGGAAAACTAAGTATACAGTACTCAAGTTAAGCATGCTGGATAAATGATTTAGAATTAGTTAGAGATACCGGCAAAGTAGAGCTTTCTGGAATGTGGGGAAGGAAAGACAAGCAAGTACAGCCAGGAGGAAGAGGTGGGAGAAAGGAGTATAGGTGTGTGGATGGGGTAAAGAGTCAGAGGTTTTGGGAAGGATGCATGAAGACCAACCAGAGGGAAGGGCTGTAAATGATGACTTCAGAAACACAGGAAAAGGTAGGTAAAGAGGGGTTGGGGCAAAGGTCGCAGCTGTGTCGTGAGGGAACTGAGGACACAAACAAGGGACCAAGTGCCCAAGCAGAGGTCAGTGTGACTGTGGGTGATGGCAACATGTGGGGAGGAGAGAAGACTGGATGGCACACGCCAAGGATGCGATGTAGTTGCAAACCACGCTAGTGGCTGTAGAGAGCAGCTGACCTGGATAGGAGGGGAAGGCATGTGACATGCGTGGTGCGTGTGACAGCGAGGGCACAGAGCTAAGCAGAACTCACACTGCACTTTTAAGGGGAGCACCGTTTCAGTCAGGAACGACCTACCCGTCTCGTGTGGGGTCACCTGGGTGGTCATCCCAGGTACCAGCCGGGCAGGTGGTATAAAGGTTTAAATGGTACTGTCACTTCCATCCTGGGTCTGGCTTCATCATTTCGCCTGCTCTCAAACAGGCACAGCAATTGTCTGAGCATTTTGAGGCAAGGCCCACATTAGATGATGTAAGGGGAAGTTCTTTAAGGAGGACGGCACCCTGTCAAGTTCTAGGCTGACATACTTTCCCTGGAGAGGAGGCCTGGAGTTGGTCCCGGGAGTCTGGCTTTTTCTTCTCATCCTCCTTGTGGGGCCTCGTGGGCAGCTGAACCCTGCTCCTCCCTGTTTTCTCAGCTCCACCTCATCCTCCGCAGGCAGCTGTGAGGTTGTGTACAGGCTCAGCCTCCTCAGGGGATGGAAGAATTGACTCCCTAGGCAAGTCGGGAGCTGATTCTCTCTCCTTCCCTTGGGCGCCGAACAACGGCTTGGAGAAGTAGGAGAGGTTTCCCTAGTCTTGGCTGGGGAGACTACTCAGCTTGTGAATGCTAGGGATGAGACGACCTGTCTCAGGATCACCTTTGGGACCTGGTAGGCACAGCCGTGGAGGAGAGGCAGGCCTGGGAGGAGGGTGGATAGCATCCTTCTTTTTCTGCACCAGCCCGTGTGAACCGAGTGATGGAGCTTTGTCAGGTCTGAGCTAAGTTTCTGCTTCCAGAGGTGGCGGAGCACAGGAAGCTCAGACTGGAGACCAAGGCTCCAGTGTATGCTGGGATCAGCCATGTATTTCCTCCCTCGCCAGGCTTGCAGCCACTCTGTCGCCCTCAGAAAAGCCTGGCTAGGTTCTCAGGAAGCCAACAGGCAACTTAGTCATGCCAGAGCATGGGAGTCTCTGTCCTTGTCCTTTCCAGGAGCACCCATGGAGGCTTTCTTTAATGCCCCTCTTCTTTACCATCTTTCTTGGAACCCAGTAGAAGCAACTGGAACCCCTGTGAGCCTCGGGTCTGGAAGGAGGCAGACAAAGAAGGAAGATGGGTTGAATCTGAGCCCCGGCGATACACCAGTTCCAAGGAACTCCATTGAAGTTATGAGGAGCCTTGGAGCCAAAAGCTTGAGAGTGGGAAGGGAAACCAGCAGCTATTGAATCTGACCTCCATCCTTTGCTGAGAAGGAAGTGACTCGCTCACAGGTCCATAGCTAAGTTTTGTTTTTTATTACTAGGGAAGCAACCACCCGATAGTAGTTGTCCTTTGTAGGCAGTGGGGTTTTATGACACATCTGTTTCCCTCATCAGTGGGAGGGCAGTTTCCAGAACCTTGTGGGTCATGGGGGTCCTAGGGCAGCCTCCCCACTGCACACCGGTGTCTGACATATCTGCCTTCCCCACACATCCTCCCCTGTGTCCTGGTGCTGCATCTCTGCCCCCCCCCCATCCTTCGACTCAACATTGCCCGCTCCCCCGCCCTCTCGCCATGGTGCCTCTTGGCATCTTACCCTCCTCAGAATTCAAGGGGTCACCAGGAAAAGGGTTGTCCATCTCTGATGAAGGCTTGGGTTTACCCGGTGTTGTGAGTGCAGGTTTGCCTGCCGTGTTGTGCCTGAGGGAGGCCTGGCGCAGAAGAAACCAGCACTCTTGATATCGTGACCGCAGACCTCCGAACTTCAGCTCTGCAGCAAACCTGCTTCTGTTGTAGAAGTTACCCCATTTGTCACAGCCACCCTAACTAGGTAACATGGTGTTCTGCAGCTGCCTGGCTCCTGAGAGCTTCCTGTCAGGAGCTTCAGAGGTCAGGGAGTGATGAGGAATAACCCGACCAGTCTTGAGACAGACATCTGAGTGACAAGATAAACAACCTGCTCTACCTCTCTCTGTGAGCCAGGCCAATTTAGCCCAGAACCACACACATAGCGAATAAATAAAATGTAATTTAAGAAAAAAAACCTATCAAGTCAACAATACTTCATAAATACCTTGCCATATTGTCCCGGTGCCTTTTCTGGACCAGTAGGACTGACTAAGAAATTCCAGAGGTCAGTTCTGGAGCGCCCCCAAGGTGAGAGAAGGGGGAGGCTCACAGGAAGACAACCCTTTCTTCCATTTGTGATCTTCCCTGGGTTTATAATCTCCTGGGTCCTGGTGTATGTGTCGGCGATGTGTGTGTGTGTGTGTGTGTGTGTGTGTGTGTGTGTGTGTGAGAGAGAGAGAGAGAGAGAGAGAGAGAGAGAGAGAGAGAGAGAGAGAGAGAGGTGGGCTTCTGAGAGGATCCTGGATATAGAGTCAAACAGGCCCCCAACCCATCTGTACTTATGCCCCTCGCACATTGTAAACAGGAAAGGCAAGGCCGTGGACACATTACCACTAATGGTGTCATCACAAGTGACAACTTGGCAGTTGGCAGACGCTGTTCCTAAATTCCCAGATGAATAAAGGATATGTTGATGGTTGTGCCGGGGAAAATATCAAGTCTTGAGAGTCATAAGGGACCATGAACAAATGGGAATCTAACCCAAAGAAGGGAGTTTGAAAAAGAATCAGACTTAAGTTTTGAGACATGGCTTGAATTATGAGAACAAAATGCTTGAAGAGACCAGGAGGATCCAGTATGTGGGAGAGTAACTTTCAAAGGTTCTGAGACAGGTCTCGTATAGCACTGCAATCAAATACACTACATAGCAGAGGCTGGCCTTGAACTCCCGATCTCCCTGCATCCACCTTCTGAGTGCAGATCAAGATTTAAAAAGCCAGAGGCAAGGGGTCCTCATGAAGGTGACAGAGGTGATGGTGGCTAACACGCAAGGGTGCTTGTTCCTCATGCACTGGGCATGCTCCTGAGCAAATGCCAACTCAGTAAATCCTGTAAAGCAGCTGTGGAATGAATAGGATTATAATTCTCATTTTATAGAAGATGATACCGCGGCACAGAGAGATCCGAGTCACGGAGCTCGGTGGTAGCGGAACCTGAGCCTAATTTAGCTTTCACCTTAGACTGAACTCATCTGGGCCTAACTAGTCCATGCTGGAAACTAGGGCACCCCAAAATGGGTGGAATGTGAAGGCACCAACATACTGTCTGTCTGTAGTCCAAATAGAGACGACCGCAGTGAAGGGGTAGCTTTCCTTATACATAGGAAGAATCTCAGATGTTCTGTTTTGGTTTGGGTCAACTTGGAAAGTTCAGGGAAAGGGGAGAAAGAGAGGAGGCAACCATTTATAGAACCTGAGGAGGTGACCTCGAGAGAAGCTATCTGCTCCTTGGTCCTGCTCTTGCCTGGTGCATTCCTCAACACCAGCTTGGTCAGAAAGAGCCGACACTGCTGAGCTCGCCCTCTGGGATCAGAGATGCAGCCTGGGGCCCACTGTGGGGCCCTGCTCTGGGCATAACTTGGTTGGTGTCTCTTGGCTCCCATGGCAGCCACTGCTATCTGCTTTGCCTACCTTTTCTACCCATTGTGACCCCAGATCCAAGCATAGTGTAGAGGGAGTGGAGATTATGGGATGGCACTCTCTTGGAGGGTGTGGTTGTCAGCTTCCTGTGACTGATTTGGGCTCACGATTTTGGAAGCTTCAGCCTGTGCTCAGTTGAGTCTGTTGCTATTGGGTCTGGCAGCACATTGCAGAAAGGGTGCCCAGAGGATAAAATCACTGCCCTCACAGCCAAGGAGTGGGAGAGAGTGGGGTTCCACAACCCTCTTGGAGGGCAGACCCCCAGTGACCTGAAGACCTCCCATCAAGAGTCTACAAATCTGAAGCCAGGACTTTAGCATATGGAATTGGAGGGATGGGGTGCGGAATTCTAGGTCTAAACCCTGGAAGTCGTGTGAGATAGAAGCTGCCCTTGGGTTCTCAAGAAGTTTGGAGGGAGCCGTGTTCCTTCCACTGTGCCGTCAAATGTGCTGTGGAGAAGAGGACGCAGCCCCCTTTCCGCCACGGTGGGAAGCTGCTGGGGAGAAGCTGGCCCTCAGATGAGCTGGAACACCACACAGCATTGTTTTAAGTATGTAAGGCCATCAGAAGCTCCTGTATGTGCTCTGTGAATCACATCCCAAACCTTCCCCGGGCCTTCAGAGGCACCTTGGAGGTTGGCCTCCTTCATTCACTCACTGACAGTGCTTGGATGATTCTGTGGGTAACGGCCCCAAGCTTACATTCCAGGAAAGGCAACCTCGAGATGGAAGGTGCTGGAAGTTTTCCTAGCAGAGTGACAGGGGGAGATGGTTGCAAGGAGTGGGTTTGCTCAGTGTCTTCTGGGTGTCAGGGCCTGAGGTCGCACAGTCCAGACCTGTGCCTGTAGACCACAGGAGAATGGACCAGTCACCACCCCGTCAGAGCAGTGCTGGGCTCAAGGGTTAGGGAGGACGCTGGGCCTGTTGGAAACAGTTGCATGGATACCCTGCGCAAGATACCTTGTGGACAGATGGTACCCACAGAGAACTCTGCCTCTTTTGCACTGTAGGACCAAGGAACACACAAACGCACACAGACAGACGGACACACACCCCTACATTGGCCCCACTACAGGCACTTCTCTATAGAGAAAACACACACACATACACACACAACCTGATGCAATTTTTTAAAATATGAAATTGGAAAGAAATTTCAATGGCTCAGATTAGAGACGAGTGTACAGTAGGTCCTCACAGACCCACCTCCCAGGTCCACGATGGCCAGCGTTCCAGTGCGTTTGCTCAGCCCGTCGTCAGAACATCCTTACGGTCATTCGACATTCTCTGAATTTCTCTCAACATGCCTCCTCTCCCTCTCCCTTTACAACCTCCCTGTTGAGTTTGGCCAGGTGGTTATGATTATTCTCTTTTTCACAAAGACAAACCCTGTTTCAGAGAGGCAAAGAAAAATTTCCAAGGTCATAGAGTGAGGGGGTGGCAGAGCCACACAGTTCAGGCCTGCTAGTACCTATTGGTGTGTGCTTCACTGGCCTGCTTCAGTCATGTTAGGATGACGGCCGGGTGTGCTGCTTGTCAGCGATACAGCTGGTTTTGGGTCTCTGAGACTTTTAGTTTGCCAGGTTAGGCCTTCCTTTTAACCCCTGTGTGTGTCCTGCCCTGCTGCCAGGCCCTGTGACTTGGGGGATTAGGGAGAGGAGGGCAAACCAGGCTTTCCTAGGCCTCTTTCATCTGTGGCTTCCTTGGATCATGGCTGCGGGATGTTTATGAAACTCTGAATCAATTTGAGGCGCAGAGATTTTCAATCAGGGAAGCAGATTGCGCTGATAGGGTCAAAAGGCCTGTCGCCAGCAAGGAGCTCGGCATCTGACATATTAATTTGAGCTGTCAGAACCAATATGTGTAACAGAGGTGTGGAGGCACAGACCCTGTTTCTGGAAAGGAGTGGGGGGCGGGGAAGGGAGGGGAGGGAGTACCACCCTAGAAGGGTCTGACATTTCACAGATTCTGGCAGGGCCAGTCTTGCCTGCCGCTCAGCTTGTGACCACTATGGACCCTGCTCACTGGAAAGGGCAGGGGGCCAGACCGGAGGTGATAGAGGCTCCGAGCTTCACAGCACGGTCCTGTTGCTTGGTAGGTAAACCTCACTTGGCTTGCTGTAGACACAGTGCTCTCTCCTCTTATCTGACCCCATCTGACTTCTAACACCCTCTTGCTGGCTGGGGAGGCGGAGCTGAGATTCAGCAGAAGCGCCTGTAACTTCGAGCCTTTGGTGGTGGCCTGGGAACTGGCTAGGCAGAATCAAGGCTCTGGAGGGCACCTGCCCGGGCCAAGATCACATCCACATCACACTTTGTGTCCTTAGCACTGCTTCCTGCCTCCCCTCTCCCACCTCTCTTGGAGTCCCCATCTTTCTTGACACTCTGCACCCCTGATTCCTTTTAAACTGCAGTGAGAGACTGTGTCTATCCCTTCAAGGCCCACTAGTTCCCTTGGCAGGGGCTGGATGCTGCTACTGGTGACTGATGTGACGTTCCATGTGAGGATATAGCATGCTATACCTGTCTGTATAGGTCAATACGGTGTAAGCAGTCTGAGCATCTCATCCTCTGGGGTTATAGATGCGAGTCAGGGTGGCCCTGGGAAGCTCAGTGGTACTCACGCTTCTCATAGCAAAGGAATACAAGGGAGTGCATGCATGATGGTCACAGTGTGACCAAACCAAACCGGGGGCTCAGGGGAGGTTGTTCCCATGTCTACGAGTTCCCTGGGTACTAGGCCTGGCTATATTGGTGATCTCTGAGTTGGTGATCACGTGGGGAAAGAGTTATTCCCCATCTAATAGAACAAAATTCATAAAATTAGGCATACAGATAGCTTTTGTTACCTCTCAAAAGGTGGCAATGTCCTGAGAAGCTTGAGGACCTTGTGTACTACTGAAGTCCCTGGTGGGAAGTGGGAGGAATTTAGATTCCAATCAGGTGATTACAAACCAGTGACTGTCTGGGTCAGCCTCCCTCATGCAGAGCCCTTCCTTATGGTAATGGCTAATTTTGATTGCCAGCTTAATCGGATTAATAAGAGCCCAAGAGATCACTGAGGCACATCCTGGGGTATGGGAGTGTGTCTGCACAGGCATCTCCGTGGACCACTGGATCCTGAGGGTTCCGACAGTGGGGTTCGCCCTTCGTGGAGTCATATCGTTCCATTATTGCAGAGTACCCAAAGGTAAGAAGTAGGGGCTATTGAAGGCTGTAGGTCTTCGTGGGTATCTTTGGGGTCCCCAGTCTCTGTCTTTCTGCCTATTTTTCTACCCTTTGACCACCTTGAAGCTCCTACTACAAACAGCTGCTGCCATGATATTCTGCCTAACAGCACGACCAGAAACACAGGACCCAGGGATCACAGACAAGACTCTCTGAAATGAGAGCCAAAAGAAATTCTTCCCTCCCCTCTTTTAAATGTCAGGTATTCGGTTACAGAGGTGAGAGGAGTAACTTATACCCATGGGTAAGAGGGTTTCTCTGGGCAGGAGTGTTTGAAGGCCTCCTTTGGGCACCTGAAACTCTGTCTGCTCTCAGATGGGTCTCCTTTCTCACAATTTAGCCCCTTACCTATTGAATGGAAAATCATTTATAGTTGCATTTTGCCAATAAATTTGACAATCAGACCTCAGTAAAGTAAAAAAAAAAATGTAATATAAAAAACACTCGTCTGGGGAGATAGTTTCCGGAGTTGGTGGAGTGACTGTCAGACAAAGCAGGGGACACAAGTTTGACATCTATAATAAACATTAGAGAAGAGGTTAGGTGTGGTGGTGTGCACTTGTAGTCATAGTGCTGGGGAGACAGAGATGGGGGATCCACGGGACTCTCTGGCATACCAGTGTACCCTACTGGCAAATTCTAGGCCAGTTAGGAAATCTTGTCTCAAAAATAAAATAAGATTTAAAGAATTAATAACTAGAAAGAAAAATAAGGTAGGTAGCACCCATAGAATGACACCTGAGAGCACAGCTATGAACCTGCACATACACAAATACTTGTGTACACACACACACACACACACACACACGCACACACACCACAGGCCACTGGATACCAGAGCCATTTGAACCTCAGATTATGGTCTTAACCAACACTCTTCATTGACTTCCAGAAAGATGGAGAATGGTCATGAAGTAAAGTTAGCCATGGTGAGTGAGTCAGGCAGAACATAAAAGTGTATCTCTGTGAATCGCTGGCTAAAGTGTCAGAAGCACAGAAAAGGACAGAAAGAAATGCACCATAGGAGGAGTGGATCTGGGGGAGAATTGATGTGTGTAGAGTGACTGGGAGGAGCGAAGGGATGGGAACCATGGTTGGGATGTAATATGTGAGGGAAGAATAAATAAACAAACAAATTGAAATTAAGTAAAAGGAAGTACACATTTTTAAAAATGGTTACCGCCAAAACCTTTAAACCCAAAGGCAGAGAGAACCCTTAAGTTCCTTCATTCAGGTTCTCTCAGAGGCTCCTGAGAAGCCATCTCTCACATGACACAGAAGGACGTGTTTATTGTGAAAGTCTCTGTCGTCCTAGTCTTGAGTGTTGGCCATCATGAGGAGGCAAAGGGGAACAGATCACTGCTGTGGTTTGCTTCTTGACCATCTCTCCAAGGCCAGTGTTAAAGACTTGATCCTCACAGTGGCTGTCTTAGGAGGTGGTGAACCTCTGAGTGGTGGGGCCTAGCGGGAGGACTTGACGTCCCTGGATTGATATCTTGAAGGTAATTGTGGGAACACTCCATGCTGCCTTGCCCCAAGCCCAGGCTCAGCCTGGAATCTCCCAACCGTGAGCCCAAACAAACCTTTCCTGTTCACAAGTTGATGGGCTGAGGTGTTTGTGGTAGCGATGGGAAGTTGGCAGGCATGGTCACTGTTCTCCCTTGAGGTTTCCTGAATCCTGCCTCCAAACTCAGTATGAGGATGGACCGCTTCACGTACATCTACGTTCTGAACTGTGCAGTCTCGGACAAGCTTCTTAAGGCCCCATGTCACTTGTGTCTGAAGTGAGCGAGTCTTTGTGTTGACCTTACAAAGCTTCACAAAGTTAAATGCGAACTCAGGTAAGATGCCAGGCACAAGAAGTTCTCGGCCGCATGATTTATTCTTACACAGGAAAGCCTGGAAGAGTCACAGCTCGGATGGCTTTGTAAGTGACTGGAATTTAAGGGAGGGCCCCCTTCCCCAGGTGCTCCGGGGATCTCAGCCAAGCCAGTCTCTGCCTCCCTGACACATGTTTTCCCCATCCAGTTTACCTTGGCACAGAAGGACAATTCATGGGTATGTTCACATCCCGGCCCTCGGCATCAATCTTCCTTTCCAGGCATGTGGTGACAGCTCCCGGGTCTACTGGACTTTGGTCTCTGAGTCTCCCATTAATGTTACTATAGGAAGAAAAAACAGCATATTTGCCTTTTCCCGAAGCTGATTTCATGGGAAAGGGGTGAGAGGTGGGCACCTGGAGAGAGGGAGGTGGAACAAAGATCATCTTGGGGACAAATGCGATCTGAATATTGAGGGTTAGGGGCTTTGCCAGCAGCCTGGCACGGAAACACACGGAGCAGCCATCTTCCAAGGACTGCCCTGGGCCAGTTCTGCCTCCAAGGGAGCCAGGGGAGGCTGTCTCTTTCACAGGTCTAGACTAAGACTTGTCCTGGCCCTGGGGAGGAAGGGAGTGACTTTGTGCAAAACTGGTGCTTGGGTTGGATTTTTTTCTCAAGTATCACATTTTCCCTTTCTTTTACCAAACAAGTGTATTCAGGTCATCTTTCGCCACCCGTTCCCAGCCCCAGTGATCTACCGGATTGGCTCATACAAGCAAGTCCTTCTCTTGAGTCCTGTTGAAGTTTGAATTCCCAGTTGAGATCCCACGAGCGCGTGAAGATAAGCATCCTGTTTCTTTCCCAGATGTTTGGACTTTGGGTCAGAAGGCACGGTAGCAAACAAAACAAGCCCGAGGGAAACACACTTCGTGTTTTGGACAACACTCAAGAGGCAGTGGGAGTGTAAGCAAGGTTTCTTCACTCACGTATTGATCCATCTGAGGAGAGCTTACCGATTCTTTTCAGCAACAGAACCTGTGTCTAACAAGATCAAACCAGTCAATAATTCCAGTGTGGATTGGGCAGAAAGTCATGAGGCTCTGGCCCCAGCTGAGGAGCTGCTGGAACTGATGGCTGCCGGGCAGGAGGAGGGAGGTACTTTGGTGGGTAGGTGGATGTCCACTGGTAGCTTATTCATGCTCATGCAAGAAGCATTAATCGGACTTAATGGGTTATTAAAAAAAAAGATAGAAAGAAAAAGACACGATGATGGAAGGCCATGTGTTGGGAGGGGGTGTCCAGAGAGAGTAGAAGTGGAGAAGTTGGGGTGGAGATGATCAAGTTAAGTTGTATATATGTATGAACTTGTCAAAGCACAAATAAAAATCTTTAAAGAAGAACTGGTCTGTCTAATGAAGTTGTATCAGAGCCATTTTTTATAAGGATTGGAAGTGAAGCTTACAGAGCCGCGTACCCAAGGTGTCCATGCTACTGTGGAGTGTTGGCTGATATCCGGGCATTCTCATTTCTAACCCATGGGTCAATCATGCCCTCTCTCGCTATGTGTAGTGTTTAAGGAGAAGCATAGGCAGCCCCGAACTTGCAAATGAGCTCTGTTCTTCAAGTTCACTGGAGAGTCAGTCGTCTGGGAGTTTTTCTCTATGGAAACGGAGGTATAGATGGCAGCTAGCTTCCCGAAACGGCACACCGTAGCCTGTTTAATCCACAGTGTGCTAGAAATATGGAACTACCCACCTTCCTTTGTGGTAACAGATTGCAGAAACAGGATATTTACTACTAACAAGACAGATGAGTCCTCTGTGGGGAATGAATCTACCAACCTTGCTCCGTGGACCGCCAAAGCCGATAAGTGAATGCAAACGGCATTTGAGTAAAGGACGGATATCACCAATTTACCTCCATCTCACTACAATACAAAGGTCATGGTTCTCTACCAGTTTTGTTTTTCTTGAGACAGGGTCCCTTTATATAGCCCAGGCTGCTCTGAGCTCATTATATAGCCCAAGATAGCCCTGAATTCTATAAGCCTTTCTGGAACTGGTAGATGAGCACAGAGGTGGTGCCTATTTTTGTTTGTTTTCTTTTCTTTTGTGTCCCCAACACATAGTACAGTGTGTGTTTGATAAATTATTCTTGAGTTATAGAAACGGACTACAGTGTCAAGGATTTCCCAAGGAAGAGGCCCTCGGACACTTGCTTCCAATCTAGTTACTACTATTTAGCATGCAATTCCAACAAACCTGTTTGTATTGTTTCCAAACCCATTTTATTTAGAAGCAACAAAATGGAACCTGATGTAGACGGATCACACTGCTGGCAGTGAGAGGTGGCCAGCAATAAAGGAAGAGCCAGGAAGACTCTAGGGGTGTCGTGAACCGCAAAGGCACAGTTGCCTGGGACCGTTTATCTCAGCAATCCCAGGAGACATTATTGCAAGATAAACATTAGTTAGTGCTCTATAATTTATCACCCCTATTTAAGGATGGAAGGAATTATCTGTGGAAATTGTAGGAAGCTTAATAAAAAGTTATGGTTTTTAGAGAAATAGACTCTAGCTATCTGGGAGAACATTTTAGATCGTGGAGCGTCCTGGCCTATGATATTAGAAAAACTTGGCAATTATGGTTAAGTCACTGAACAGGCTATTTGGAGCTTCTATTGGTGTGTTCATCATTTTCTTAACTGAAAATATGATTGAATAGCAAATAGGAAAACGCCATATTTAAGCAAGGAAGAAATGGACCTGACTTGGGGACATGGGAGACAGACCCAAGAGGACTGAATGACCTTGTCCAGCCTGAATTACACAGTGAAATTCAGAGGCACTTTCTCAAGATGAAAAGTAAAATGAGGGTTGGCGATATGGCTTGGCCTTAGTGCTTACCTAGCATGTATGAGGATCCAGGTTTAACCCACAGCATCACACACACACACACACACACACACACACACACACACAGACACACAGAAAGACACATACGCACATGGCCACGCACATACACACACATCAAAGAATCTGGAAGTGGCTGGTGTGGACAAGAATGTTTCTCAGATGGCTCCATGTGGCCTTTGTGGGGCAGAAGGTAGGGCAGTAATGCTTGCTGTAGAGTGTACATGTTTAGGAGAATGGTATTTGATGGCACAGCATGGGATTCAGACCAAGAAAAATCTTCATTAGGAAATCAGTTCATCTGTGTATTTGTTGTGTAACCTTGGATGGCACATTAGCTACCCTGCGCCAGAGAACCTTCTTGATAAAGTTCTGAGATTTAGCTGAAATAGTGTGAAGGGTCTCGTAGTGTGCTTGCCACATCAAACACACTCAACAGATGCAATCATCTCTCCCAGTGTTCCAGAGTCATCCTCTCCCATCTGTTGTTGCGTGTATACACGTGTGTGTCTGTGTGTCTTAACTCCGAACAACTTTCCTTTTTAGCATCTCATTTGTCTCCTGACCTTCTCCAGGCCTGATGAACAGGTGGGCGGAAGGACATAGTCTAAGGATATTTCATAAATTTCAGTTAGATAATTTGACCATCACTTAGGTCAAGGACCAGCGATGAAGCATTGTTTCTACGGACAAGTGTGCTTTGGATGTGTCTGATGTCATCTGTCATAAGGATACTGTAGTTCAGGTGGTTTCAACGTGTGTTCCTCAGGATTTAGAACTGTGGATCTCAAAATGAAGGCACAGGTAGAACTGATGTTGAGGGACCACCTGCTTCCTAGTTCCTGGATCCTTACACATTGAAAGATATAAACCAGCATTCCAGGGTTTCCTTAATAAATTTCAGGAGTCTCATTTATACCCTCGTGACCTAACCACCGAATCCCAAACGGTCCACCTTCAAACACCAGGATGGCCTTGGGGGTTATGTTTTCATATATGAATTTTGGGGCTTCCAGGCATTCATTCTGTACTGGCTTGGAAATAGGAAAGAGAAGTAAAGCCCCCTGTACCCCACTCCTTTTACTATGACCGAAATATCCACTAGGTGAGGGTCCACTTGAGGCAAGATGCACTCATTGAACAGAATTCTCTTATCAAGTCTGTCCCCTGCCATTGCCTGGGGGCAGAGGCTGAAAGTTGTGCATAGATATTTCACACACCTTTATGATTGCATGAGTCTGAAGGTTGTAATAAGAGATTATGCATGACCCAGATACTGGGGAGACCAAGGCCCCATAGCTGCTGGAAGCACTGTGATGGCCACGGCTTAACTCCTTCTCTGGCCATTGCTGGTGAGGGGAGGGGGCTGCCTCACGCAGTTAGGGTCCCCTTCTTAAAGGAAGCCCTTATCTAGTAGGTTGGCAATATGTTATTTAAGGATCTGGTTCTTTTGTCTCAACGTGGGCTGTCTCTGAACAGCCCTGGCTCCAGAACTCTCCATGAGATTGGCTAAGGTCCTTGTTTGCCCCTACATGCAGATTGACTTCAACTTCTAGCCAATCTGCTTCCTTCATTCCATCCAAATCACTCCCCAGTGAGTCACCTACAGGCAAATCACACCTCAATGCCTGTTTCCTGGAACACTGGGTATGGGACAAGGTGCTGGGAAGCAGATGCTGAAACAGGACCTGGGAGATGAATGATCCATCTGCCAACATCCCACGAGGGTCCTGTCTCTGAAGGTAAACAGAGTGCTAGTAGAATCTAGGACAGGTAGGAAGCGGCTGGGTTATAGAAAGAAGGCTATATATTCAGGCCAGTATAATGTCTCAGGTATTTCAGGGGCCTTGGGGACAGTGGCAACTAAAAGGACAGAAGGAACCTATCTGTTAATGCCCCTGTGGCAGAGAATGAAAGCTTGATCCTCAGCTTAAAGGAAGAGACATCTGCAGGTAACTCAAGAACTCTACCGCTCCAGGTTAGAAGGTGGAAAGAGGCAAGGGTTAGGTTCAGGGCTTTGACATTAGCATGGTAGAGCTCCAGAGAAAGCGGAGTTCTCAACTGTAGCTAATTTGTTACGTCCCAATCAGTTTCTCCTGGGAACCAATGGTTCTGAAGCTTGGAATGGGGACATTTGAGTTGGTGCGCTAAAGAGATACTGAATACTGGTCTCCTCTGAACCACATAGCAGCATGGAGACAGTCCACCTCCTTAGGGTTCAAGGTTAACGATTCCCAGTCACTTGCTTGAAGCCAATGAAGATGCCGTCCCAGACAATGTCGATTCCCGCGAGATCAATTTTCATTCCTTCTTGGCCACCAGCCTAGGACTAGGCATAAGGTGGCATAAAACAAGCTGTTTACAAAGGTACTGGGTCTGCTGTGGAGGAAAAGAATATTGTCCCAAGGAGCTGCAAGAACCCACAGGAGGGGTTATCCCAAGATGCTACCCTATTTATCAACGTATGTATCCTAATCGCCAAGTGCCATGAAAACATTGAGTTAGAGGTTGTCTGTGGGCAGGAATAATGACATAGGCTATTGCTCTAGGATTTCACTCCCTTGTACTAACGTGACTGGAAAGATCCATGAATAAGAGAGGACAGGTGATACCAGTTAATAATCAGAAGCAAAGCAGGCACAACCATTATAAAGAGCAAGGTGAGAAGTCACAGAGACCTATTAATAATTACTATAAAATGCCCCTAGGGGAAAGATAGCCAAGCTGAATGTTCCACCAAGGGTATTGCAGAATCTATAAAAGCAAAAGAGGTGATCACATGGGGGTGTGAGGCCAGAGTCCTGATAAGTTTGGCTTTTTTGCCCTGTCTCTAGACCTGAGCCAGTGTTTGGACCTGGGATATATCAACTGAAAGAGAGATCGGGTCTCCAGAGGAAAAGACTCCATGATACCATAGCAAATATGATGTCTATGATGTCAATGCTTTCTCAAAGTCATGAGACACCATAGTAAATATGGTGTCTATGATTCCTTCAATGCTTTCTCAAAGGCACATGTGACCATGTACTTGGATATCCTAATCTCAAGGACTACTATCATGAACGACTCAGAATTGTCAATGACTTTTGGAGACAGGATCTGAGTTGACAATGACACTTGGGACATGAACAGATCAGTGTAGTCTTTCTGGCTAAGTTTTATTCACTCTGGGATCCCTGGGATCTCAGACACTTTCCCCACTGTGTTCCTTGAGAAATAATGGAAATAGACTGGGAGCCTGCAGGATTCTAACGGCCCCTGGTCCCCACAGAACCCGGATGGACTCTGGAGGATGACAGTGAACTCAAGTAGGAGCTCTGATTACAACTGCTTTTCCAGATGCGGTCTTTGCAGGCAGACCACACAGCCTAAGGCACGGAGTGTATGGCCATCAGTCTGGTGACCACATTTTTCCATGGTTGTAAAGGAGGAGGATCAAAAGAGCTGCCACCTGAGATCATGACAGTGTCCGTTTGTGACTTGGCCTAGAGCTACAGGAACTCTTCTGCTCTGTATCAAAGGATAAGAGACCTTGGCCATCTGGATATTCCAATAGATTAGCATATTAGTCATTGTGTTGCTGCTAATTTGAGAGTAATGTTGCAGATTAAAAAGAAACAGTGATTATACTAGAGGGATTCATGAGACACACGAACTGTAAACAGTGGGAGATAACTCTGCCAATGCATAAGAGCTTATCTGAATGGAGTTTTGGGGGCTCCAGACTTTGGGGCCTGAGACATCTCTATCCTAAAGGAAACATTATTGCACCTCTCATCCTTCACAGCTTACAAGTAAGTGCAACACATGGTAGATCCCTTGCGTTCTTGAGGTAGTATGTTTTGAACTTGGCAATATAGCTCGGAGCAATTAAGCTATTGACTTGGATGGTTATTAGTATTCAGTAAAGACCAGAGCAGCAAACGGTTGTTCAGAAATTCTGAGGTAGCAGAACCCTAGCTTCCTGGATCAAAAGACTGAATGGACTATCCAGTCAGGCCACCTTGACCAGTAAAAATGCAATGGAGGGCAAGAAGAGTCTTGAACTGGCAGAGAAGAGACGGTGATGGGTCTCAGAAGTAGCCCCAAGGTCAGCTGGCACAGAGGGGTGATGGCTCCTTCTGAAAGGAGACCAACCAGAACTTGGATGTGTGGCTCCTGGCAGGTAAATTAATTCTAGTGGCACACTTGTGGACCACGGTAAACCTTCCTGGGCCCAGTTAGAACCTACAGCACTGATCACATGGGAGCACTTACTTAGGGCAGTGGTTCTCAACCTTTGGGTCACAACCCCCAAATGACCTTTCCACATGGGTCCCCTGACACCATCAGAAAGCACAGATATTTACATCACGATTCCCAACAGTAGCACAATTACAGTTATGAAGTAGCAGTGGAAATAATTTTATGTTTGGAAGTCACCACGAGATGAGGAGATGTATTTAAGGGTGGTAGCATCAGGAAGGTTAAGAACTCCTGACTTAGGGGCTTTCTTTCTCGGGAAACATAGTGCTTAATTCACATAGGAATAAATGGCCACAAGAACACTTGTCTACAGCATCATGATTCCGTTCTCTCTCTGGAGCCTGAGGTGGTTCTTAAACCTGAACAGGCACTTTGTCATCACCCGATGGTGGACCATCTGTATAACCTTCCTGCCCTACAGGATCCAGCAAGTAGCAGGTTTGCTAGCACAATGTTTACAATGGTGGAAGGAAGGTTTTGAGACCTTAGATAATCCTTCTTAGCCATGGAGCTTCAGATACAGTCTTTGTCTTAGTTAGGTTTCTATTGCTGTGATAAAACACCATGGCCAAAAGAAACTTGGGAAAGAAAGGCTTTGTTTCGGCTTACAACTCTCAGGGCACAGGCCACACCGAGGGCAGTCAGGGCCGGAACTGAAGCCGAGGCCGTGGAAGAACATTGCTTACTAGTTCATTCCTCAGGCCTTCCTCAACCTTTCTTAATACAGACCATCTGCCCATGGGTGGTACTGTCCACTCCTGTGCTGCCTACCCAATCATTCATCAAGAGAATGCCTCAGAGGCTTGTCCACAGGTCAATCTGGTAGGAATACTCTTTCAACTGAGGGTCCCTCTTCTCCAATGACCCTAGTTTGTGTCAAAGACCTAGCCAGCACAGTCTTCAATTTATCCTACCTGGATGCGTGCATATACGAACATGTACATACACAAACATACACATTAATTCTGAAGGCTTATTCCGAAGATCTCCTTCTAAATCCTTTTTGAAGACTGAGACCCAAGGAAATGAATTCTTGTCTAGCCATTTCCTCATTTCTCTCCTCTGAGAGGATGAACTTCACTGAGCAGAGCTATTGGATTCTGTCCCTCCACGTCCTCGGCCCCAGGCCCCCACCTCTCTGGCTGGCACCTCATCAGACAGACACATTCCCTCAAAGTCACAAAACTTGTCTTCAATTGGATTTGCTGGTGGCTCTGTGTTCCCTGTGTCCTCCCTCTTTTGTTTTTGATTTATCGTTTTAATCAGCTCTAGTCAATCATTCCCTTTCTGTCTTGCTCACCATAAACACAACCCCTTGCCAAAAAAATTATGACTGTATTAAATGATTTTATTACAGTAAACTGCAGATTGTACAGTGTAAACACAGGTGCCGCTCAAACTCCACACCCTCCAGCTCTGTCCAGACTAGCTTAGTGAAGTGGAGGAGGGGAGGGAGCACTCCCATAGGAGGGAAGCCACCTCAGGGTTTTGGGGATCAGGAGGTCATGATGTTCACCCCTTAACCACAGAGATAAGGACATGGAGCCTCTGGCAATGATCCTATTGGTTTCAGGTGACACACACACACACACACACACACACATCTAGTGACAAAGTCAGTGTTACCCCTGAGTTATGTGAGGTTTAAGACCCTTTGAGGCCACCTTCCCTTTATCTCTTCCCTTTCCTAAGCTTACTTAAGGGGGATTTTATTACAGAACAACTTGGGAGGAATTTGAATATGGCAACTTTCAACTCAATGAGTCTCAGTCTTTTTGCCCCTGCCCCTGCCTCTCACCCCTGGGGGGCGGGTTTAAGTATGATATAGGTAAAGAACAGATAGGTCTTCCTGCCTTCTGGCCAGGGGAAGGAAGGTGTGAAAACTTCTCATTCTACAAGGCATTATCTGGGCACAGGAATGGGGGAATCCCTGGGAAGCAGACATAACCAAAGGAAGGGCTTCCTGGACTATGACATTAGGGAAGTTGTGCGCACCAGTGTCCGATGACAGAGCAGTAGAATGTCCTGGAACATCCAGGCGTTTCTTGAAGGCTTTGTGGCCTGTGCTTCTGGACCATCTTGCCCAGTTGCTGATGGAACCACCGAGTCTGTTTTCCTGAGGTATAGTTAAAAAGAAGAGTAAGAAACATGTGGGGGATAGTTTCTCCAGGAGACTAACTCCGAATAGGCTTTCTCACCAAGCGCGCGAGACAGGCACTTTCTAAGTAGGTGGTTTCTATGTGGAAGGGACTTGTCGAGAAGTGAGCTCTATTTGAATGTGTCACTCACTTTCCATCGATGTGACAAGACGCCCGGGAGAGACAGCTTACAGGAGGACAAGGATCTGTCTTGCCTGCTTGAGAGTTTCAGTCCATGGCTGTTGGCTCCCTTACTTTTGGCCTGCGGTGAGGTCGAGCATCATGGGGGACCATGTGGTGGAACAGGGCTGCTTATTTAATGACTGCTGAGACCCGCTTGCTCCAGAAAGTTCCACTGCCTATAGTCCTTTCAGCTACAGACTCAGTGGTGTGTTGTTTATTGTGACATTAGCACCTTCACAATCGAATCACCTTTTAAATTGTCCTTACATCTGAACACTACTGCATAGAGGAGCAAGCCTTCAAGGAAAAAGTCTTTGAGGGGCGTCTCACGTCCAAACCGCAAATAAGAGTGGGCATTCACTGTTGTTAGCACCCATTTTCCAGCCCTGTAGGAAGCAACACACACACACACACACACACACACACACACACACACACACCACTGAATGCACACACAGAGGCGATTGTTTTTCTTTTTTGTTTGTCCTGACCCCTGTAGTTCGCAGATTCGCTATTTAAGACTAGCTCCAAAGGTTACACTTGCTTCCCCCGATTTTAATTTCACCTCCTCCATTTGGGTAAGTTTGAGTTGCATAAAGAAGCTGTTTCTGCTGAGCTAGGGCTGCGTGAGAGAGGCAGGAACACAGGCCCATCTGTTGAAGATTGGAACATAAATAGCCCCCTTTAAAAATAAATCTCCACTTTTAACTCTGCAGATAAAAATATCCGAATAAAGGACAGTTCTTAATCTCCACCTTCTCCTCTGCTTGGTCGAGCATTTCTAAGTGGAGCCTTTTTCCCCCTCTCCTTTTACAGGTTTCATTTTGGCTTTGAGTCTAGTGAGTTTACTGACAGATTACTTCATTTTAACTATATGGCTTTCCTGTCTAGTGGGAGGCATATTTCTAAGTATCATATTTATCAAAAGAGCCGTGCAAAACAAGGGCCAGAATTACTCTTTTGATGGTTCCCCCTCTCACTACAACTACAATAAATTTTGTGAGAAAGAATGCTCAACTGGGGACCTTTTATGTTAAAGCCGAGAACAGGGTTCAGGCACCGTCACTTCCAAACCTCCACCAGTTAGGCTGGTCCTTCCTTTCTTCTCCCCTCCCCGGGCAGAAATCTCACATCTGCTCTCACTTGCCAGGCTGGGCTTGGGCTCCCAGGGGCTCTATATTTTCCCCCTATAACTTTAAATCAGAAGAGCATTTCAGTAAATCACGGGGACACTTATTTATTGGACATAGTTTGGGTCTCTTAAAGCATGGAGAATAAATTTAATGGAGCGTTCCGAGCGTTCTCCAATCTTTTGAGGGATTACTTGGGGAATTTGTCAACTGCACTGGGCCCAGCAGCCTGATCCAGAGAAATGGGAAGGAAATGATGGGAGAATCTTCTCCGAGGACCCAGGTGGATCCTAAATCACCTCGAGGAAGATTAATAGAAGGGGGCCAGTTGCCAGCAAAGTTGATGGGCAGCATTGCCGTTTATTTAATAAACTATCATTTCAGCTGGAGGGCGACTTTAATCTGAATTACACTTTGTTCTTGTCATCCTCTCTTGCCAAGTAATTTATGGAATACCATGGCATGTTCTTAACCTCAAACAGAAGAGGAGGGAGGAGAAGATGGAGGCTGGGCTAAGAACAAAGAAAGATCGCAAAAGGAAAAGACAGAAGGGGGGCGGCCCTAGGAGGCTGCGGAAACCTGGGGTGAACGAAAGAGCGAGGGGTGGAGGGACGGGTGGACAGACGGGGAGACTGGATGGGGAGAACGGACGGGTGGAGACAGTGATGGACAGAGAGTGGATGGATGGGGAGAAGATTAGGAAAGAGGGAGGGTGGAGAGAGGGTCTGTGTCGAGGCTAAGTTAGGAGGAAGCTTCAATTCTTCGGGCCTTTGAGAAAAGAAGGTTATCAGATCAGGTCTTTCTTTCAGTAGGCTTGGAGAGCTTCGGGCTCCACGAATGTTTCCACAGCGGAAGGAGACGTGATGTGGGCTGCTGATGGAGTTGCAGAGTGTGGTGGGGTTCGAGGACAAAGAGACCTTTCTGCTTCAGAAGGGTTTTGTTGTTTTCAGAAGCAGAGCAACAATGACTTTTTTTCCTTAGTGATGATTTACTGTAACAGCGGCCACACCCACACCCTGAGACTGTAGGTCCGCAGATCCTGCTGTGTTCCCCTCCCCGTCTTGGTTAAGGAAGTAGGAGGCCTTCTTGGTTATATCGATCACAATTAGTCAGGTAGTTACTGTGTGCGCAGAAGCATAGAGGGGATGAAGTACGCAAGCCTCAGCTGGTCAGGGGCTGGGGGGATGCTCCTTCGGTCCTTCCACCCTTCGGTTCGGCTCCCTGGATACCAGGGCACGAGTTCTCCTCAACATCACTCTGCGAGCCTCTCTGGCACGCTGGGAGGAAGGTTCTAATCTTCACTGCGCCTGGCTCCCCTTCCAGTCTGGCCCCTAAGGCAGCCTCCAAGACAGTGTCCCCTCCCTTGTTTCTCCACTTTTGCCCTTCTCAGTTTAGGGAAGCCTTGGACCCCCTGGATGGCCACACCGAGGTCATGCGGTGAGAACCGGGGTAAGTGTTGGGGGTAGGGTGGATGCAGAAAGGACAGAAGAGGCCAAGGGGAGTCAGGATGACTAGGTGGTAGCCCAGGAAGAACTCTGCCAGCATCGTTCTTGAACTAAGCTCAGAGCAGAGTATGAATCGAGAGCTCTGCCTCCCCTAGGCTCCCCTGAGGGTGTGGGCAGGCATGGGTATGGAAGGAACGATAGGGAGAGGGCCTCACTGTGCAGCATGGACTGGAACCCAGCCCTTCCGGTGACTTCTCCCCGGCTCTGCCATTCTCCCTGTGCTAATGAACCTTCAAATTTACCTCCATGCTGGATCCCTCCGCTGTGCCCACCTAGTCCTGTGCTCTGTCCCCCTTTCAGGGTCATGAGCACCCTGGAATCAAGCTACCATTTTTTTTAACTCATTCATTTGGTACTGCACACTCTTCACGGACGAGACCAAGTTTTATGCTTTCTTAGAACACCCCCCTGGCCAGCTGTGGTCCTCAGCAACTTGTCCATCATTTGTCTGATCTCCTTATTGATAAGTGAGGCCCTTAGATGGATGACCTCTAAACTCTTCGCAGTTCTAGGATCCTACGTCTATTCGCTTTACCGTCCAAGCTTGACTACACACGCTTCCAGAGCAGGGACAGTTTCTTTTCCTTATATGGTATCCTACCATATTCTAGCACAGGACCGGACACCGACTGCGACTGCGTGTTCTACAAGTGACTTGGTTTACCTGACTTCTAGGTGCCCTTTTCTCCTAGTAGAAGACGTCGAAGTGCTTTGATGTCCTGGAAGCCTGCTTTGTACTAGGCCCGCAGTAACACTGTCTGCAATGAGTGGATACGGGGTTGGGGTGGGAGCTATGGCGTTTCTGCTTTCAGTGTGTTTGGTTTCAGGTCGTTTGCTCAGGGGAACATCCTCCAGAAAGGGGGGAGGGGCACTTTTGTTAAATGACCATGGTTCTCCCCGTAGCAAATGCTGCATTTTGTAGCACATTAGAAACAAGTGCCCTGGTGGGACAGGCCAACAGTCTCAGCCACTTGAAAGGCTGAGGCAGGAGGATCTTATTAAGTTCAAATCTTATGCGGGGCTACTAGGCAAGTTCAAAGACAGCCAGGACAACTCAGTGAGACCGAAGTGACAAAGGAAAGAGAGGGCTATGACTTAGGGGTAAAGCACCTACCGCGTGAGAGTGTGGATTCAATCTTCAAAACTGTCAGGAACAAGAGATGATCTCTTTGATTGATGCCGGAGTCCCCGCCCACAAGACTTGGGCAGGTCATTTGATCTGTGAGTCTTGTTGGCTCATCCCTTTTCCCGTGTTCCCTATATATGCCCTATCTCTTTCAGCCGGTTGTTGTGGGAATAAAAAGATGAACAAACACGTGACTACGCTCTCTAAATTGTGACGTTAATGGTTGTTCAGGCCAAGAAACATCTCAGCCTAAGAGGTTAAAAGTAAAATACAAAAACAAACAGAGAAAGAGACATGGGGTTCCTTTGTCCCTGTCTCACCGCTGGGCAAGGAACAAACCGCTTTTTATTTCCCCTCTGGAAGATACTCTGTCAGAATTGCTCCCATTCCTCCTGCCCCCCCCCAAAAAAAAAACATGGAAAAGAAAAAGCCGAGTGTGAAGGAACATTCTGGTATATTCTGAAAGTTGACTCTGGGAGGAGAGGAAAACATGAGCAAACAAAAGCTGTCACTCAGCGGCAAGCTGCTTCCCCCGGGAATAATCTCTGTAGAGGAAAAAGACACCTCTGCTTCAGCCTTGAGCTGGGTACAGACAGTGCGCTGAATGGCGCCGCGGGCCATGCCTCCTCACCCAGCCTTGGGTTTTACTATCTTTTAAGAGCTGTCCTGCTGTCTCCCAAGTGGGTGACTGTCCCTCCATCCTTGGGTGTTGCCATGATTTTTTACAAACAGGCACATCCAGAGGGGGTCACAGCCTGTTCCTGAATCTCTAGAGCTGCACCTACCCTCTGGCTGCCTGCCACACTCACGCCTGCTCATCGGAACCCCAACTTTCTCTTTGTGCCCATCCATCACCCTCACCCTGCCTTGTCAACCTTCACCCCATGACTGAGAAGTTAGAGGGACCCTGGAAGCTGGCAACAGGGACTCCGGCCTTCTAGAAAGCAGTTTGTGTGCGAACAGACAAAGGCCTTCCCCTCCCCATGTGCACCATCCCGACTTTCCAAGATGATGATTGAGTTTTTCCCTCTTCTGCTTGATATTTCTGCCAAAGCAAGAAAAATCCTTGTTGAAGTCTAGCAGGAAATCCAATAAAAATTCTTCAAAAGATGGGCTTGACATTGAAAAACAGCAAAATTATAAAATAGGCCTTAGAAAAGAGAGAGGAGAGTTATTATATCTGGCACTGAGCAAAAGCCCCGAGACCCCGTCCAAATGAGCCATCGCAGATTGAAAGTGTTTAGCTTCCCGTTGATTAAATATGGAGAAGGACCCAGGGCCTGCCAAGCCTCGGGGATCCAAAGTTTGTTTTCAGTCAGAATGTGTTTTCAGTCAATGGAAAAAATGGTCGGCCTGTGCCGGGCTATGTAACCGAGAAGCCCCAGGTTTGTGGTGAGTAATGGCTGTGGAGCAGAAAACCGGGAGGGTTGTTAATCATCCCTCGCAGGGCCCTGTAATTTCACTCAGCGACTCACTAGGCTTGGACCACGCTCCCAACCCCTCTCATTTTTTTCCCCCTCAGCTCATTTTGCTCAAGAGAGAAAAGAGGAGCCCTTCTAGTGCTGGGCCCGTGTTTCCGTCGTTCTTAAACCCTCTCTTCACCCCTCTGTCCACAACGCCCCTTTGCCAGCGGCTGCCCTGAGTATCCGGTACAGATGCAGTCACATCTATGGGGCTCCTTCAGGGGAACTTTCCTTGTCCCGCGAGGGCTCTGGAATCAGGGCCTGGAAAAACGCCCTCATCCCCATTGCCTTCCTGGGGCCAGCTCTCTGTGGAACGCTCTTAGAGGCTCTTGAGAGGGGTTGTTTTAATTCTGCTTCCTGGTATTTTCTTGCTCACTTGCTTTTCAGGCAGGCTCTTGCTTTGTAGCCCAGGCTAGACTCGGAACCCTTGGGCATGCACCTCTCTGCCTGGCTGTACAATGTTCGTTTCTCCTGATCTTTTTCATCTCTTTCTGATCCTTCTCCATTCCTTTACAATGAAGAGGGCGAGAACTCCACTTACTGATGGCGTCAAAATCCTCCGTACATGGGGGGGTGGGGGGTGGATGAAAACAGAGGGAGAGAGAAGAGACTAGAGAGGGGATGTGGGAGAGAGGGAAGAGGACGGAGGGAGAGGAAATGAGGGGAGAGAGAGAATCTAATTCTTGGAGATGGCTACTGGATAAGGCAAGGTTGGAATTCTGGTAGGCCATACCTCCTTGCCCGTTGAAGGTCACACACTCTTTTCTGCTTTCTCAAATGCTGGCCCCTTCGTGTCCGGTACTGTTTACCCAGCAGAAGCAGGCCCAACTGCAAGAGGGCGCTGGCGCGGTTCTCGTTCTTTTCCTGTCTGCCCCGCTTCCGGACGCGGGTTCTGGACCACTGAGGGTTGACCAACAGCTTCAGGCCCCTGTATGCTCACCTCTCCAGGTAACAGTCACTCACGGGTCACGTTTCACGGAACACTGTATAAAATGCAGCAAGAGGCCCGACAGGACACCCTTTTAGGCTGTTCTTTCTTTCGTAGGCCGTCATTGTGAGCCCCATCTCAGTCCCTGGGCGCGGAGGCTCAGTGATTCACAGTGGCACCGGCGTTTTTCGTTTTTTGAGGATTTGGCAAATAAACTGAAGTAAATTCATAAGTACATGGCTTTAAAATTATGGCATGAGAATGCCTGGTGGGTTAGTGGAGACAAAATTCTTCTGCAAGGAGAGCAAGCCCAGTCAGCAAATACCCTTGAGTGACCGACAGCTGCACTGAGAAGGAAAAGGCTGCAGCTCCAGGGGACCGGCCTGCCCCAAAGAACCAGCCAGAGAAGCTCTGGGCAGGGCCAAAGCTAAGGAAAAAGCTGTGGACAGGGTGATGAGGGGTAGAAGGTGGGGTGGGGGCAGGCTTGGTGCGTGGTTCATCTGGGGTGTTTCCCTAAGGTCATAGAGTCTGATTGGTCCTGTGTACAACCCACTGCTTTTACAAGATTTTCCTCTCTGAAGCTATCATTTATTGAGTAATTGCAGGGGAACCTCACTGGGCCAAGGACTTTATTCATCACCCAATGCATAAGCTCAGTCCTCTCAAGAATTCTCAGGAACGTTCCCTATGTCCCTTCTTTACCACAGGAATCTGAGAAGGAGAGTCCGCAAATGGCAGAATTGGGATTTGAACCCAGGTCTCGTATCCTGAACCACACACACACACACACACACACACACACACACACACACACACACAAACAGGATCTGGTGAGAATATTAATAGTCCGATATTCTATGGCCCAGACATTTAGAGAGGATCCAGTAGGGGGACATAGCAAAGATTCTGTTTGGCAAGATGAGGAAAACCAGTAGCCTGTAAAGCAGGCATCAGCATTTCAAATAGTGGTGGAGGCTGCTGCAGGGAAGGCCTTGTGGGAAGCAGCAGGACCAGGTTGGGGGGTGGGTCAGTGGCAGGTCACTGTCATCATCAATCACTCACAAGCCTTTTGTCTGCAGGGAAGGGTCTGAGCTGGGCACCCAGCAGAGCAGGTGAGCCAACAGTCTAAAGGATTCACTGGGCGGAGTGAGTGGGCAGTGGGAAGGAGTTCTTGGTTTGGGAAACAACCTGTGGGGAGGAATGCCCTATCCCCCAGTCCTGTCCCTATGCCTGAGGATAGCATTGCAGGTCATGAGCTGGGTCATCCCAAGGCTGAGTTGCTCTTGACATTGAGTTCTTATGCATCTACCCATTGCTTTTCTGAATCTTCCTTTGACCACAACACAACTTCTAGAAGGTGCTAAGAAACACATTGTTGGACTGAATTCAGAGACACTCAAGGTCCAACGGGAAAGAATATCTTCATGAGGGATGGTACACATGCATGCACACGTGTGTGCCCTGTGTTGTGGAATATCTTCATGAGGGATGGTACACGTGCATGCACACGTGTGTGTCCTGTGTTGTGGAATATCTTCATGAGGGATGGTACACGTGCATACACACGTGTGTGCCCTGTGCTGCGTTAGTAGCCTCATGTGTTTGCAGAGGCTGCGCTACCAGTGGCTGGCTGGGAAAGAAGCTTATATTGTCGTCTTTTGCCAGAAGAAGAAATATAACACAATGAACTTAACTAGCTTGCTGAGACTCCATGGCCAGAGGCTGGTGGGGCCAGAGTTCTGCCTCAGGCTGCCAGGCTCCACTACCACAGGGCACAGTACAACGAATAACCGTGGTAGAAGAGGTGAAGTGGCAGGGGTGGGGGTGGATTCATGAGTAGCATGAAAACCTGAAGTGAGCAGGCAGGACCCAGACACTTGGCAAGGGAAGAGGACAGAACCAAGCCAGTCTGGAGGTGTATGGGGAGAAAGCTTCGGGGAGTGTGGAAAGTGTAGACGATTTGTGTGGGGCCTCTCTGAGGTGGGCCTGGGTCCATACAAATCCTGGTACCTTTTGGGGAGAGAGAGCGAGTGAGTGTTATTAGAGGAGATGGCCCTCAGGGAGCCCTGGAAAGCCGGGAAGAGATTGGGTCTGTTCCTCGTGAGGAGGTGGGGTTCGTTGGGCACCGAGCTGGAGCTGGCACCGCGCTGGGTACTAACTGCCAAGAGACTGCACTGCAGGCCTGGTTCTGCCTGAGGCATCTAGGCCAAGGTCACCAAGCCAAGTCGTGTCTTGGATTCCAGCGACCTTGCTCTTTAAATAAAGGGATTAGGCCAGATAATTCCTTGACTATTAAGTTCTGTGGTGAGAGGAGAATGGGGTGGGGGGGTTACCAAGGACAGGGTAGGGGTTATGTGTGGAAGAACCCAGAAGCAATGGGAACTTGGAATTAGAGGGGAGAAGAGGAAGAGAGCTAAAAAAAAAAAACAAAAAACAAAAACAAAAACAAAAACAAAACCAGAACAACAAAGCCCTTCCTTCCACTTTTTGTTGTGAGGTAGAAAGTGAGGCACAGGAAGGCTAGACACTCTCCAAATCAGATGGTTAGCTCTAAGACCACCAAGCAGGTTCTGGCCTTTAGCCTGCTAGGCTCCCCTGGGCCTGGTTGCCTCAGATAGAAGCTGGTGGGGGAGATTTAGCCAGGAGTAAGGCCTAGTAACTGTGCCAACGGGCTCCATTTTTCCGCCACAGGCTGAGTAGTGGTCCCCAGAGGTGCAGCACTGTAGCCATAGCCCAGAGCTATGGCCCTCTGCCTCCAGCCCCAGCCCTGCCGGTCTCTCGGGGATGCCCCTGCGTGGTCATCTATATCATGGTAGGGCAGGCTCGGCTCCTGCCTGGGAACTGAGGCCCTAACATCCTGGAAGCCGTCTGCCGAGGAAACCGAAGCCTGGGTAGGGACTGAAGCCCGTGTCCGGCGTGGTGGCAGATCCTCCGGGCATGGGCTCCTCAGCTGCTTTTGTAGGCCCAGAGCCTTGCTTCTTCCACTTCCTGTAACTGGCATGGAGGAGTAGGTAGCTGGCCTGCCAAAGTCGGGGTGGGTGGAGGCAGCCAGGCTGAGTGTGGCCTGGGCTGTGACACTTCTGTGAACCTCACTCCCTCTGGGTTCCGTTTAGCAAGCTACTCCAAGGGAGGCTGGTAAAAGTTAACCGGCCTCCCTGCCTTAAGCAGGTCAGGGGGTCAGGGAAAGGTCACCAAAACCAGCTGAATTGATGGTCTCGGAATTCCTCTCTACCCACTTCTTCCACAGTGCCATGAGACCTGGGGCTCATTTTTCCGGGGATCCTCTTTTTTTTCCAGGGGTCCCTTTATTCTGTGGGCCAGTTCTTCCCCAGCCACTAGGTCCACATCTGGGGACGGGAAGGTGTATAGGAGGAGTCAGCGGACAAACTCTGGATGGAAGGCAGGCCTTGGAATTTGGGGGCCTGGCCAGGTGTGACCCCACTCCCTGACCCCTGGTGGCCCGGAGGGTGAAGAGGTGAGAGGTGAGGGTTGGGAGGAGGCCACTGGCTAACATTTACCAGGACCTTTGAAGTTGTAAATGCTTCCCCAGCCCCTGCTGGGATCGATGAGGTCAGAGTTCACAGGCATGGTTGCCTGGCTCTCCAAGTAGGCTGGAAATCTTGTAGGCAGATGGAGGAAGGACCCATGTAATGGGACCTTCCCCAGAGGTGGAAGGCTCATGGGAAATGCTATTTCTGGTGTTTGTTTGGACCAGGCCCAGCCACTCGGAGGCCTTGGGAGAGTGGCTGGTAGAAGTTGTTTTGGTCAGATGCTCACTCATCTCTCGGGTATGTTGCCCAGGTTGTGTGTGGTCACACTAAGATCGACTACTGAAATCTGCAGGAGAGCATACTTTGCCTGCCTCTCCCTGGGTTGCAGTGTTTAGTTGACCTGTCCTGGGCTGCCTGAGGTTTCTGGTTCCACTCAATGTTCTTTCTTACCTGGTATCCATCCCTCATGTCTCATTTCTTCAGCATGCCCGGGCCTTCCCCTCCTCAGTGCAAACATTACCCTGTTACAGCACCTCTAGCACGGAGCCCTCTTAGAACGGAATCTGCCACGGCTGCTCCGTTTCAGTACAGTCTTAACTTACTCGCTCAGCTAACCTGAAGGACCGCGAGGCACCTGTTCTTCTGGGAATACACCACCGCATATAAAGGCAGTCCCAAGTCTTACCTTCAGGGCGTTTGTATTCTCCAAGACAACGATAGCTAACATTTCTGTAGCTGTGCTTGAAAGAATTTCCTGTGGACGAAGGCATTTAATCTGTAGACCATCTGTCTCTAGGAGGTAGAAATAGTCCTTGCCTTCCACGTGACAGGCTCTACACGTGATGGCCATTTATTTTGATCTGGCCCTTACCACAGACCCCTGAGATAGGTGATATTTTTTTCTCCTTTACCAATGGTGAAATCAAGCCCGAGGGAGGCCAAGATCACGGAGCCAGTGAGCAGTGATGGGGAGCCACTGAGCCCCAGCCTACCCAAGTGCACGCTGCCCCCTTATAATAGTATTGCTGTGTGTTCCTGTGTGGTGTGTCTTGCTTTTTAATTATTTATCACATCACCTCCATTATCCTAGGAGCTTCCCCCAAGGTAGTGGCCTTAGCTTACTTATTTCTATTCTTTGAACACCTAGCATGCTGGCTAACTGAGCTGGCACCCAGTAACTCTCGCCTATGGATTGGCTGATAGCCGGAGCGGATGGTGACTAACGCCACAGCAGCTAATACTTATTATTTCTCTTTATATATTTATTAAAAAAATTAAACTCCCATTTCTCTGTGTGTGTGAGAACGCATGCCTGGAGGTCAGAGGGCATCTTCAGGAGCTGGTTCCGTCTCTCACCATGTGAGGTCCTGGGGTTAACTTGGGTAGTCAGGCTTGGTAGCAGGCGCCTTCACCCACAGAGCTATCTGGCTGGCCCAGCGGCTGATGCTTATCATACATTCTCTGTTAGTCTCCAAGCTGGTCATTGCTAACCACGATTGGTTTCAGTCATGACAGCTGTTACAGGAACTAGCCTTCAGCAAGCAGACAGCTAATACGTGATGATAAGATTTGAATTACAGCTTTCTCTGACTCAAAAAAAAATAAAATCTGTGTATTTTTCCCACCGCAGGCTTATTTATGGAAAGATGGCCTCCGTGGAAACTCCCAGAGTGAAGCCACTTGGGTGCTTGCTGTTTCGTCCCTACCTGGCTTGGCAGGGGGTGGGGGGTGGGGAGCCGGGTGGCCTTTTGCGGACTGAGAGATGTCTGGGGAAACTGAGACTTTGGTGGCAAGCTACTACCCACCTGTTCTGATGCCCGAAGTGGTTAAAGGGGCAGCTGAGCACATTACAGGTGTTTGGTGAACTTTTATCATGGCTGCTGAAGTGGTCACATTTTGTTCCAGGGAAGCAGCTGAATTCAGAAGGAACATTTGCCAGTGGCACTTGCCACAAAGGAGGATGATGGCAGAGTAGATGCCAGTCTTAAGGCCCGGGGGCAGAGACAGAGGGTTTCTATTCTGGGTATATTTAGTTCCTTTGTTCTGACATCTGTTTCTCCCTCCCTAATTTTTTTCAGTCAGGAAGAATAGAGTAGAATCTCCTGAGCCATCTCTCAATGGGTCCAGTAGACTGGACAACTGGGTACCTATGAGGAAATGGGGTGCAAGAGGTTGCAAGCCCCCACTTTGTCCAGCGGAACTTTCAGGCCCCTATCTCTTCCATGGAACAGCCTGCCAAGTCTCCCAACCCCTTTGGCCAGTCCCCTATTTTGCTTGACTAAGAGTCAATATCCAGGCAGACTGCACCCGAATGGACTAAGCCTACTGAAGTCATCAGTAACTTGATAGATGGTTGAGACAGTGCCCGCGGTGGGAATTAAGCCGTGCCTGAGCCGCGGAGACAGAAGGAAATAACATGGAGTGACTGTGGAGAGCGGGCGACCTTGCTTCACATGGGAAGATCACCTGCTCTGGATCTGTCTTGCAGACCGCAGGTTGTGTCTAGTGTCTATAGGGTTGACAGTGACATTTCTCTCCCAACCTCCAGCTCCAGAGGCAGGAGCCACATCTCAGCAGCCAGGCCTCAGGGAAAACGACAGAACTTCTGGTCCTGCTCAGGCTAACCAGTGACCAACAGGACAAATAAGACAAACAACTTGAGAAGAGAGTGGCCGGTGTTGTTCTCCAGTGTCCACAGCCCCCCCCCGAGTCTCATTTCCTCCACCCTAGATGCAAAAGATCATTCCGGCAAATGGTCTGATCTGTTGAGCTACTCATTTCTGGAGGGAACAAGCGTCATGGTTGAGAGCGACATAATCAGACAGACGTTTATGGGCCACATGCTGACCCCGGCCAGTTCCAGAAGGCGATACTGCTCAGTACAGTGGCCAGTGGCAAGGAAGAAACTCTGAGGTCTTTTGGTTTGATGAGCATTGCTAGCTCTCACTCCAGATAAGCAGAACAAACAAGCCACAGCCCAAGTGGGAACTGGTTCTGCCCCTTTTCTTTGCTTTTCTAAGTCATCAAAGCCAAGTTCCTAAAGCCTGAATGTCTCGGTGCTTTCTGATGGTTTCATTGTTTTGTTTATTGTGCTTACGGCAAGTGCTAACAGACCGCTTTCAAAGTGTGTTGATGTTTCAGTTTGTTTTTCAATGGCCTTTCTGTTTTGCTGCATCTGGGCAGCATTAGAGTCTGGCTCCAGGGAACAACTGGGTTCCTATAAAAGTATACCAGGTCCCCTTATGTGGAAAAACTGGCCAGGACAAGATCAGACACCCATCTGGGCAGGAACATACAGCACAAATGTGAACATCATTCAGCAGCCGCAGAAGCCAGGTCAGGCTGGGAGGAGGCCAGTGAGCTCTGCCAAGTGGACTGTGGGTGTTCTCTTTCTGTGTATGGACACACTGTGATCTTCCTGACGGAGGACAGCAACAAGCAGAGTGCCTGGCAGTAGGCAAGGCCACCGAGTGCTTTGGTTTTCTCTCTTAGCTCAGGTTACTTGTCAATCACCAGCAGAATGTCTACATAAGAAGTTCCTGAGAGCTGGCCAAAGAACCAGAGCTGAAACACACAGGTCAGTCTAGAGCCCAGAGGTCCACTAGGAGAGATGGGAAGACCCTACCTGTTCAGCTTTTGAGCACTCTTGAGCAATCTTTTGCTATACTGCCCAAAGGGCTGAGGCAGGCAAAGGGTTGAGTGAGTGTGTTTCCTCTAGACTCCATCTTGGGGTCTTAGGGTTAATTCCTTTGTGCTTGTTCTGCGTCGTGTCCTGCCTTCCCTCATTGTCCTTGCTCTCTAGTGTGTTAGAACACTAGGGTGAGGTTCAAACCAGTGGAAGAGAGTCTTTGGGCGTGGATGAGGCTTCCAGGAAGTGAGCCACGCGTGTAATAATCTCACTTCCCTTTATGCTATCAGCAGCCTCTCGATTGCCTGAAGGCTGTTGCCGATTTCTTCTTTTCAAATTGACTGAGCCTTCCCTTAGCTCTCAGACTACACCAGCTCATAAACTGCCCTCTCCTGGGTTTCTGGAGTTGCAGGTCCCTATCCTCACTGACCTCTAGTCAACCCAGGAGCTCATGGTGAAGAGATTCCCCCACCCTGATGTATCATCCCGTACTCAAACCCCCACCCCTGCCCAGCTCACACGAGGAGTCAGAAGGGCTGAGATGGATAGGCATGAAGTGAGCTTTGCTGCTACTGTTGGAAAAGCAGGTCATCCTGATGAGGGGAAACATTAGCGGTTCAAAAACAGACCCATGGAGGCTCTTACACCTGCAGTTGGTATATTCAGGTCCATAAACACTCGGGGTGGGGCAGGGACCACCCTATCTGATTGATAATCTCTGGTCTGTACTCATGAGGCCTCTGGGTTCTCAAATCTTCCTTAGTCCTTGTGGGGACACTTCCTAGATTTTGCTTCTAAATGTAAACCATTCTATCAGTCAGCTTTCTGTTACTGTAACAAATATCCAGACAGTCAATGTATTGAGAGAGAGAGAGAGAGAGAGAGAGAGAGAGAGAGAGAGAGAGAGAGAGAGAGAGAGAGAGAAAGGTTTACTTTGATACATAGTAACCTTTGAAGGTTTCTGTCTATGACCAGGTGGGCACGGACTGAAAACCCACAGAAAACAGCCAACCTCAGCTAACAGTTGGATCATATCACATCCTGACCTCCCAAATTCCACTACGGCAAGAATTTTGTGGGCCCCTATTCCTTCAAGAAAATAAAGGGAGACTTAGATCTGGGGCCTGGCAGACTTAGATGGTGGGCCTCAGAGGAGCCGAAACACAAGGTCCGCAAATCAGGAGTGTCTATCAGGAGGGCCTTTCTCGATCCTCTGGGTGGGCTGGGTTGAGAACTATGGCCTTCAGTTTAACGTAGTGTGTGTATATATTTGTGAGAGCTTGTCACTCTGAAAAATTTCCAACTTTATGTAGCAGTTTCTTTCTCACTAGGGTCTCTCCTTGTGTGCAACTTTAATTTTACAGCTTTGGCTGTTAATGCATCACGGGTACGACCATCAATAAATATTTATCGAGCCTTCACTGGGCACAGCATGCTGAAATAGAAACTATATATTTGACTCAAAAGGAGTTGATGGCAGCCGGGGGAAGATTCGAGAAAGGGTGGGAGAAACCTCTGGGAAGCCTTTCCCAATCCTGAGACTGTGTGGCTCTGTAACTAAATGTGCCAAGGTCCACTTGACACACACGGGGTTGTCACCTCAGGAGAATGGGGCTTCGAGAGATGCCCAGGCTGTCACGAAGGAAGTCACGTTCAGAAAACCCATGGTAGAGCAGGCACTGGTGCAGCCAGCGGTCAGATTATGTCATTTAGGGACCCAGGGCTTCATAGGGATGAAGGACCCCTTTGACCTTTCCCATGGTGCTCAGAGGAAGGAGCTCTGTGGATAGAATGATGATTGGAATCCAAAAGGAGCATGGAGGTTGGGAACATTTGGAGTCCATTGTTACTTTCGTTGCTCTCAGCGGCAGCCTGGCAGGTCTCCATGGCGGGAGTCCCTGGGGCGGTGTGGGTTGGGAGGAAGGCAGCTTGGAAGAGGGTCTGCATGTTTCTGAAGGAGCTCTAGTTAAATCAGATCAGTAACAGCCTGCCAGCCTCAGCAGTGACTCAAGCCTCTTGAGGGGTTTTCTTCATCCTTATGAAGATGAACGTGGCTCCAAGAAATCCTCCTGGGCCGGGCTCTGTGTTAATTGCCTCCATATCTTTGGGAAGATGGGCGGGCCATGGATAAGGCTTCTGGAGCAGGGTTTGAGTCCTCTTTGGAAAGAGGCCTTGTCTAGGGACAGTCATGGAAAGATGGGTCTGGCTTAAAGGGACAGGATGCGCAGCTCTCAGGTTCCAGCAGTCATGCTGGTTTGTCACTGACATTCTTTCTCTCCCAGAAGGAAAGTGAAACAGAAAGCTGGTGAGGTTAAGGACCCTTGGTAACACTAGGGGAACAGACCCACAGCATCATGGTGGAGAAGAGGCAGGGACTCTGGGACTCTGGCCTCTGCTGCCTGGGGCAGGGGGCAGGGGGCAGGGGGCAGGGGGCTGATGAAGCAGAGCTGAGCTATCTTCTTTAGGGGAAGTGATGCTCAGACTGGAGGGAGCTGAACAGAGAAGCTGGGAGAGGGATCCGCTCTAGTTTGCCGGTGGACCCTTTGCCTCCTTCTCTCTATATAAAGTGCAGTAACCATCTCACACAATTGTTGGGAATAGCAAAGGAGACGGTGTGCATACGAGATGTGCCTCAAGCATGGGGCACAGCCTGGTGACTGATAAATATTGTGTCCTTGTACGGAGGGTGACTTTAACTGGTGGTTAAAGTGTGGCAATGGAGCACCGGCTGCCTGTAGGTCACACCGGTGGTAAAGAGTAGAGCCACGCGAAGAGTTTCTCAGCTCAACGCTCTTTCTAGGCTCTCTCCACAACCATTCTTTGCTCAGGTGACTGAGACGGGGGCTCTTCAGATGCCAGCACTAGCTACAGAGGGTGCTTTATTGTTGGTAGGGGTGACTCAGCTTCCTAGTGCCCTGGGACAGCTGCCACCCGGTGAGCGGCACAGGCGCCGAGGCTAGCCAGATCTGCTGCCACTTGTCCCACAGTCTGGGTGGGTGTAGTCGTCTCCAGGTGGAGTGGAAGCCTTATGGGCCGGGCGGGGTGTTGGTGGCCCTGGCGCCCCGGGATTTCTGCACGGCTTCCCTTCAAGCCTCTGTTGGTGCCTGGTCCCCCATAAAGCCATTATGTGTGGGGAGAATTAATCACGCCGTTGGGTAAGCACTGTGGCACTTTCATGGCAGCTTTGAAGCTAATCTGTCACTAATGCCTGCTGGATTATCATGATTTCTTGCAGTCGTGATTCATTAACTCAAAGCCTAATAGTAATTTTTATCAAACATCCTCCGTCACCGTTTGCCCCAACACGCCTGCCCAACCCCACTCTCTGTTCCATTGTGCTGTGGCAACGTCACAGCCAGCCACCTGTGTGGTCTCCAGAAAAGGAAGCCCCAGGGAGATGGGCATGTCCCTGAGCCAGTTAGAGCGGCCTAGTGGTGAGTCCACACAGTGCTAGGCTGTGTCCCCTGGCCTTCGCAGTCCATTGTAGTTCTCTGCAGGAGGCCACTGTGCCCATTCCTGGAATCCTAGCTTTAGAAAGGGTTTTTAAAATTTTTACTTATTCTTCAATAATTCATACATGCATATAATACATTCTGGTCATATTCACCCCATCCCCCTCTCTTATCTTCCTTTCACTCCCTTTGCTTTCTCCCAAGTCCTTGTCCCACTATGGTGTCTTTTTGTTTCTGCTCTGTGCCCCCTTCTCGGGTTTAACCAGGGCTACTCTCCAAGCCCTTGGGTGTGGAGCTGTCCCCGCAACACAGTGGCTACACCATTGAAACACATGACTCGCCCTCCTCTGCCTTCTACTGCCCTTAACTTGCTCCCCTGAGAGGGGCCCACGTGCCCTTCCTCCATTATGACCGAATGTGAAACCTTTGCTTTTAAAAACGGAAGACAGGCACCCACAGCTCTACAGGCATGGGTGGGTCAGGAGGAAAAGCTAGGAACTCTGGTAAAGACATCTGTCTCTCCTCCCCCTTGCTTCTGGCTCCTGGGGAAGAAGTGGGCAGGAGACAGGGTGCTGGCTGGGCTTTGGTTATTGTTGGGCCTGGGCCTGCCAGCAGTGACAAAACTCCTTGGTGAGGTGTCTCAGCAAGAAATGCTTCTCCGGCTGGCTATTCTCTGCAAAGGTCAACTTCAGGGCATGACTTGATGGATGGGCTGTGAGTGGGCGGGGAAAAAGAAAACTGGGGACAGGGGTCTGTCGGGGTGGCCAGAGGAAGTCAGTGGAGGCCAGGGGCTCAGGCCTTGTCCTGCTGCCGGAGGAGACTTAGGGACAGCATCTTGCCTCTCATCCTGTACCATCCGTCAAGCGCGGTTCTGATCGCTCAACAATTTGTAGCCCCCACCTGTCTCTGCGGCACTCCAGCGCGCACCAGCTTTGACCCTTGGCCTCCTTTAGGCCTCAGCTGCTGCGGAGTTGATGGATGGCCTCTCCTCCCCGCCTCTCCTCACCACAGCTGCGGAAACATGCTCAGGTAGAGGCGGGGTCAAGCCCAGGGCATCCTGGTGCCCCAGTGGCCCAGGCTGAGTAACAGTGTTCTTAACTGCAGCAGGAGATCCAGGGGCCACAACAGAAACGAGAGTGCAAATAGGGAGCAAATTCCAACTCCACGAGGAAGAAACGAGGGAAAAGACCCAAACCCAAAGGGGGAAAAAAAAACAACAAACCCACACATACACAAAAACCCTACTTTAAATCCTGAGGTCTTCCAAGATTTCTGCAAACGTACAGCGTGGTGTGATGTCTTCTGCGCACAACGACAACGTTGTCTGCGCGTCTCCATCTGTGTTTTATCACGCCTGTGCGCCTTAGAACCAGTGAAACGAAAAACAAGTTTAAAAAATACATAGATGTGCGCAGACTACGACCGAGAAAGAGGGGCTATATCCTGCAGCCTGTGTGTGTGTGGGGGTTTGTTTGGTTTGATGTCTGCCAGTTGTTTGCTGTAAGAAACGCGTTAACAGGCATCCTTAGACAGGGGCAGGAAGCATTCTCAGAACATGAGCAGAGGGAGAGACTGGGCAGCGGTTCACCCCTGTTTTCTAGGCGGGGATGGGAAGAAAAGAAAGGATTAGATTCAACTTCTAGACCATTCCTTCCTTCTTCCCCTGCCTTCCCCTTTATGTCCCCTTCCATCTCCCCTTCCTCTTTCCCCTCCCTTCTGTTCTTCCCTCTTGGATGTTTTTGAGATAGGATCTTGCTGTTGTACCTCATGCTGTCCTTGAACTTGCTATTTGGCTCTGGCTGTCTTTGAACTCCCATCCCTCTGTCTCGGTATCCTGAGTGCTGGCATCACATCACAGTATATGTATCATCATGCCAAGCTTGTTCCCTATTTCTAGTTCTGGATGAAACTGGCTGGGGGGGGGGGGTGTCTCTATGCAAATGAGGAAGCTTGTCAGGTGGTTCAGCAAGGCAGGGGTTCTACTGAGAACTCTCATCTGAAGCTCAGAGACCTTTTGAAATAGGAAGTGTGTGGGCTTTTGGACTCAAGGCACCTGTTTGTGTGTGTATTAGAGATGCCTGGGTCTGAATTCAGAAAATTCAGGCCAGCTTGATGAACTGACCGCCATCCCTGAAGGTCCATGTTGGGTGGAGTGGGGTGGGGAAAACGTCTTTCCTCTACTACTGAGCATCCCAGCACCTGCAGCAGGGTCCCAGGGTGCCAGAGCCCCAGAGGACTTCCTTCTGGGAACTCCTCTGAGCAGGAGGGTCTTGGAAGGGGAAAGTCTCCAGGAGCCAGAGGCCCTTGGAATTTCAAACAAATAAAAAAATAGGGGAATGGGAGGAATCTGTGGACAGAGTGTTGAGAATTAAGAGAAATAAATGAAGTAAAAAGTAAAACTGCAAGATCTGGGGAAGGAGAGTAAAAAGAAGAAGAAGGAGAAGAGAGAGAGAGAGAGAGAGAGAGAGAGAGAGAGAGAGAGAGAGAGAGAGAGAGGAAGAAGAGGAGGAGAGAGGAGAGAGATCCAAGAGCTAGATGTTCACAGGGCAAGAAAGGGGGAGGGCAATTTAATGAGGGCAACTTGAAGGCCAGCTTTAACCAACAGCTGGCGGGGTGCCTGGTTTGATCTTCTTGTGAGTTGGGCGGTTTGATTAATTGTGGCCTGTGGCGGAGGACAGACACCTGGCCCTGAGTTCTTTGATCTCTGGATTTCTCAGGGCCGGTGGGAGGGGAGTTTCATGAATGTGCTACTCCCAGGGCACTAGAGGCCTCCACTCTCCCTGAGAAGGAAGCCAGGGAGGCCAGGGCTTTGGGAGAGACTGGAAGGGTTCATGTGGGGTATGGGGGTGACTGGGTCAGCAAGCAGGAGCTACAGAGGACCTGAAGTGTGCCCCTCCACCCAGAGAAAGGTGCAGGAAATAATATGGGATGTGGGGAGGCCATCTGTAGGAGAGAGTTCAGCTGTACTCTGTGGTGATGCAGCCATCTTAAGACAATCCTGTTCCTGTGTCAGAGAGATAACTGATTTGGGGTGGGGGGACAAAATCATGCCCCCGGCTTGTGGATACAGGGCTGGCTCATGGATTTCAGGTGTAAGCTCTTCTGGAGGTATGAGGAGGAAAGGGAAGATGAACTGAATCCATTTGACAGCTCCATTGAACTGACTTCAGTTTGTACATGTTGGATGGAAACAGATTTGAGAAAAGAAAGGCACATATTGCCAAAGAGAGAGAGAAGAGAGAGAGAGAGGCTCCAAGAAGGAAAAAAAAACTAAAACCCTAATGCCCTTAAAAAAAGACTGCCCCCCCCCAAAAAAGCCCTAAATTAAGTCTTTGGTCTAAATCCATTGGTGTTTTGCCAGTTTCAAATAATAGTGTAACCCGATTAAGAAACTTTGCAGGATTTAAAGTTACTGGCTTCTCTGAGTCCTCCCCAAGACTTCTTAAGTCACTATCTACAGCAGGCTAATTTGTTTCCAGATTTTTTAATTTTCCGCGAGTCGATGATGATGTTTTTATCTTTGTAGTCATATTTAAAGGATTCTCTTTTCGTGTGTGTATAGTGCTGGGGCTTGAACCCAGGGTCTTGGCCCGGTAGGCAAGTACTCCAGTAGTGAACTGTCAGCCCTCATGGTCTTCAACTGTGTCTTCAACTCAGAATTTTGGGTCAACTTAAAACATTACCCTGAAATGTTGTTGAAATAGTTTCTGAGCGTGTGCTTAAGAGTAAGCTCTTCCAATTCTGGTTTCCTTTTGGACTGTAAAATTGCTATTCGGAGTCACCTCACACACATGGGAATAAGAATATCTCCCAAGTGTCTGTAACCACAGCACTCCAGTGGGGGGAGGCAGAAGGATCGTGAGATCCAAGCCAATCTTGACTCCGCAGTGAGTTCCAGGCCAGCATGAGCTACACAGAAAGCCATTTTTTTGAAAATAAAACAAACACCAAAGAAAGAAAGAAAGAACGGAAGGAAGGAAGGAAGAAAGGAAGAGAAAGGAAGGAAGGAAGGAAGAAAAGAAACAAGAAAGAGGGAGGGAAGAAGAGAGGAAGGGAGGGAAAAGAAAAAGAAGGCGAGACTGTCTTGAAGCACTCAGCAGGACTCAGGATGTAGCTTGTTAGGGATGCAGGCTCCGATGACTTAGAAGCGGAGGAATTCCAGATATGCCGTGCCCATTTTCTGGTGGAACTGGAGTTCTGACGACTGAAGTCAGCTTAGTCTTCTAGGCAGCTGCAGAGCCCTGCACAGGGCACCAGTCTGTACCTGAAGGGCTGGATTCAAACCACAGCTCTCCATCAATCTGGGGCCCTGTGACCTTGAGCCTGCTACCTCGCAGACCCGCTGAGCGTCAGCTTCCTTGTGTAGAAAGTGAATTCAGGGGAAAAAAAAATCCTTGCCTCATGGCCTCCTCATCACAAAGATTAAATGTATTAGCCTACGTGAAAACACCCTGTGAACGATGAAGCCTTCAATTAACAGTTGGCGTTAGAATTACTGCTTATATTACAGACATCCAGGTCTCTTTAAATACTCCTGTTGACAGCGGGGATGTTTTAATTTCAGAAAGGGTTTGCACATGGAGGGCATTAGGAAAAAGGGCTCACATGCTACCTGCTCCCCCTGGGGCATTCGCTCTCCTGTAATTATTGTTTACTAATAAGTATGTTTTGCTCATAAATGTCCTATTAAACTGGTCTAAAACCCTTCACCAGGCTGCCTGCCTTTTCAGGCTATGACTAAGCAGGATCCCTTAAGGAAGGTTCCCCTGAGTAACCAGTCTCTTGGACTGTGGAATTTTGTACCTGACCCTGAGAGTCTTCAACTGGGCAGGGGCATCATCCCTCAATTGCTGGCCTTGCCACTCCCAGCTCCCTCCCCACTTCAGCTGGTGTAAAAAAGGGAGTATTGCATTCCACCAGTCTGGGTTCCCTTCAGCTTCTTGGCTGTTTGTTTTTGCTTGTCAGTAGTAGTCTGGTATGGAGATGTAGCAATCGCCGTGGAGGGTGGTACCTGGAACTCAGGACTTTGGATTTATATGACTGCTCTGAGGTGTAAAAGCTGTCGTCTTCGACACCAAACAGTGCTTACCTTTCTAATGTTGCCGTGAGGACAAAGACAGTCTCTGAAAGCACTCCATCCGTGACACCCAGTAGGTGCTCGGCAAACGGTCCATTCGCTTATACTGATGGTGTCTGTCCTGCGTGAATTGAAATGACTGGGGGTAGGTCAAACCCAGAGCCTTTGCTCTGATTGTCTTGCTTCTGGCCTTGTTAGTCTGAAATTCAGCCTCGACATCAGCACTGTCTGTGGAGGGTTTGCCAGGATTACGAAACACTAGTGCTTCTCAAGGTGAAGGCCCATACACAACATAAAGGATCTGACCCTGTAGAAAATGTAGATTGGGAGTGAGTGGGTGTGAGGCAGCAGTATTTCTACATTTAAAAATATTTATCATTTTATCATCTCAATTCTGTGTAGGTGTGTGTGTGTGTAGGTGTGCATGTGTGTGCACTATGAACCATGGAGCCATCTTCCCAGCCCTCAACTTTTACATTTTTAACAGGCACACAATTGCCACAAATGTGGAGCTCAATTTGAGCATTAGGCTTCATTCTTTCCTGGTCCTTATACCTCAAGCAAGTAGCAGTGGTCGTACAAAGACATACCTGAGCGCCAGTTAAGGCATGCTTAAGGTTTTGCTCTTGTGGGGCACCAGTCCTGGAAGCTCTCTCTCTCTCTCTCTTTCTCTCTCTCTCTCTCTCTTCTTTCTTCTGAATCTAGTCCTGAAGACTTATCTACATTGCTACTAGAAGATGTTTCCTAACACTTCGCTATCTTTTCAGACTTCCTTTTTTTTTTCTTCTGGAAGGTAACCAGGAAAACAAAGGCATCGCCACATTGAAGACCTAGCGGTAAATTTGTGTGAGTATCTATTTGTACCACTCAACTGGAAAAGTGGTTCTTAGGTTGGACTTGTAAACAGTTCCAGTAAGGTTAGGTGCCCAGATGGAACCCCAGTAGCTAGGGTGCCATCAAAGTAAAACCCAGTGAGGCTTCGAATGAAGGGCAAAGCCTGGGGGGTGAGTTAGTTAAGGGACACCGAACTGACCAGATGAACAGAACACAGAGCTCTGGACAGTCCTCAGCCTGGAAGAGTCTCTCCATCACAGACGACAGGAATGCACCCAAATTAATGCCTCTGTCCTGACACAGGTGCAGAGAGGGGTGCTTGGGGGCGCTACAGTGGACATGGTTAGAGTGTGTATTTGTCAAGCAGAATCACGTCTATGTCATACAGCATGAGTTTATGGCATAATAAACAGAGCATGGAATAGTCAGAGTGTAGGTCTGATGGAGTCCTTGATTAGGATTGGACTTCGTACAACTGAGACTCCTCTGCCGTTGGACTTGTGGGATGAGGCTGTGGAAAGCAATGGCCTGGCAGGCGGTGAGGCTGAGTGTGTGTACCCAGGTGTCTGGTTGGCAGATGAGCAAACAGGCAGCCATGGAAGAAGCCCAGAAGTGACATGTATCCCAGGATCTCGCTGGTCTGGGAGATGATCCGTCTAAAGTTTGCCATTTGACTGAACAATCGTAGTTGACACTAGACTACCACAGGCACGCCAATGTTTGATTTTTGTTTCTTTCTTCTCATGCCCTTCCCCTCCCACCCTCCCTCTTTCCCTTCTTCTGAGTCACGGTCTTACTGTGTAGCCCAGGCTGGCCTTGAAGTCATGGTCCTCTTGCCCCAGCCTTCCAAAGACAGAGTTTATTGGTCTATAGGGTTGGCATGGCCCGTGATTCCGGTTTTGATTGAACTATTCAGCAGGGCTAGCTTAACTGCTCAGCAAACAGTTTCTTTCAGGTTGAGATCTGTCTCTCTCCCCTTTTATTGTCTTTGTGAAGCAAGGGTTATTAAGACAGATGTCTGCACAAGATGGGCCTAACTGCCAATCATTGTCAAAGGTCCTGGAAGGTCGGGTAACTAGGTAAGTGGCCCCTTTCCTTATCAACTTCTTATCTTGAGGCGCCACCCACTCCAGCAAAACAAAGAGAGCACCTGAGAAAGTCTGGTCAGCTGGCCTGAGCGGAACACATATGCCTCCAAGTTTTAGAGTCTAAGAAGTCTGGGGCCTCTTTGCAGGCAGAAATTGACATCTGCCATTGCCCAGATCTTGTTTTACTGCTCCTTCCCCCTCCGATGGCCTCCTCCCCTCCTCCCCCTTCCTTTGGAATCCTAATTCCACATGAACCCTCTCTGTTTCATTTGCTTGAGAATTGGCCGTTTTCCCATAATGCAGTTGTGTTGTCTGTTAGAGAACCCAGAAAACCTACAGCGTTTTGGGAAGACACCTAAGTTTCCAAAGAAGGGATAGGAAAGCCCCCTCTGAAACATACAGATGTGACTTCATAGGGCCAAACGGTCACAGAAAGGAAAGTGTGGGCATTGGCCTGGGGAGCTGGTAACATGCTGTTCTTTCTCAAAGTCCCCTGTGAAGGAGCTAGTCCTGGGGTTAAAATAGCCCTCTGGTAAAAGCAACTATTTAAAGAGTATTGGGGTATGAGAAATGCAAAACAAAGTGTTGTTGATTAAAAACACATGGTTTGTTCTCGAGACATGAGTAGCCAGCAAAATCAAATGTGACAGTGTTTTGGCTTTTTCTATCCCCCAAGACATGATGGTGATTTATTAGAGAGATGTCAGCGGCGGTTAAAAAAGTTTGCTGTGTTGTCTTAATGAAAAGAGGCTTTACCTTGGAGCTGTCAAACTCTCTCTCCCCTCTGGCTTGAGGCAGCAGCTGATGGGTCCTCCTTGGGCCTCCTCTGGGGGTTTCTCTCCAAGGGGCAAAACTTTGCCTTTTGGGGAGGGCACGAGGTCATGGGACACTGTGTAACTCTGCTGGTAACGCTAAGGGTGCTGCGGTGTGATCACGGTTTATTTAATATGCGGAGTCGGTTCCTTCACCCAGCTTGGACCAGAGACTTGGCTTGAGGGCAGGGCAGGGGAGCCTGTGTATGGAGGATACCCCACTAAGGAGGAAGAGGGTCTGGCCTTCGCTGGGTAGTTTAGATGACAGGGAGCATTGCTATTTGTCAGTGTAGATAATCTGTTAACAGATACAGCAAGCTGGACTGTTAGCAGAACACACACGCTCCCTGGCTTACAGTGGAGTTACATTCTAAAGCCTATTTGGATATAATGTTAGTGTTTCTTTTATCGTGAAGTGACACCATGCCCATGGCATTTCTTAGAAAGGAAAACATTTCATGGGTGGCTAACAGTTTTAGAGGTTTAGTCCATCATCATCATGGCAGGACGGGGCAGCATACTAGCAGACATGGTGCTGGAGAAGGAGCTGAGAGTTCTACATCTTGCAAACAGCAGGAAGTGAACTGAGACAATAGGTGCGGCTTGAGCGTATATGCGACCTCAAAGCCGGCCTCTGCAGTGACACACTTCCTCCAACAAGGCTATACACACGCCAGCAAAGCTATACCTCCAAACAGTGCTGCTCCCTTTAGGGCCATTTTCTTTCAAACCACCACACCCATGGTCAGTTGATAATCTACTAAAGTTGGAAAGCATTGGATGTACCCAGCCTATACAACAGCATAACATCACTGATCTTTACAGTTTCCTCTTAGAACTTCATGGCTACCTGGGAGTTATGACTCGTTGCTGCTGTTAGCATTTTAAGTAAGTATGGTACCTCTGTCACTAGCCTCAACATTCAAAATACTTTCTATAGAATGCATGACTTTTGTCTGGTGGAGACTCTGTGTCAGGCTGATTCTTAGAAATCCTTTGGTTCTGAGATGAGAAACCCCAGCAATTCGGTCACGCAGGGCTAGTTGAGGACCCAACAGTCCAGCGTACAGGGACCATAAGGACAGACAATTTAAGGAATGGCAGTGGGCCTTCCCAGGGCTGATGCTGAATCTTCAGGTGACACTCCATCTTTCCTTTCCACGGCATTTGCTTGCTACATGTACCTGTGCCCAAGGCTGAGGGCCACACTTGTGTTGACAAAATATCAACCCTTTCTGACTTAGTCATCTACCTCAATGGCATGAGGACTAGGGAGAAGGCAGGCGCTTCAAAATAGAGTTGTTTCTCTGAGAGGAAAGGGCCAGGAAGGCCCAGGGACAGGCTGACTATACCAAAGGCATCTTTTGCCTGTTCTGGGTTTGTGTCTTAGGAACAAATAAGACTGGCTGTGAAGATGACTCTGCTCTTTCTGTGTCCCGGGCTTCTCCCTGTCTTCCTCCAGGAAGGACAATGATGTTCATGGGAAGATGAAATCCTAGGCACGATGGTATAGGCCTGTGATTACCACACTTAGGAGGCAGAGACAAGAGGATTAGAAGCCCAAGGCCAGCCTGGGCTACGTGAGACCTTGTCTCAAACCCAACCAATCCACCGACTGACCAACCAGTATGATACTTTAACAACTTTCTTGCCCTCACTCAGAGAGTGACATAGTAACACTGTTCTTCGTAAGCAAACAGTACTGTTATTTTTCCCCCCTGGTTACAGAAGAAACACACAAGTGACCCCAGAACACTTAGAACTAAGAGAAATACAAAGATGGAAGGAAAAAGCTGCCGTGATCCCAGAAAATGGCCACTAACCTAAGTGGTGTGTTTCCTTCTATTCCTTTTCCTTTAAGTAGCAGCCCGAGGCTTTGTGAACGATCTGTGCTCGAGATCTATCTCTCTACTTTAATTATATCTCTTCAGATGCCGTAAGACTTTAAGATAGCCTTCCATTGATTCCCATAATTTCCCTCCAGCACATGAGATTGTTTGCCCATGGCTCTTTTACCTTCTGCTGGAGGTGGTAGCTCAAGTGGAGTCGATATGCGTTCAGACCTTTCTGTCACTACCCGCTTGCCCCCTTCCCGGACCACTATAACTAAAGCCGCATCGACTCCGGTGTCCTTTCTTGCTCATACCATCTTTTAAAGCCACATGTGTGTTCTCATCGTGCTCGCCGATTCTTTGCTTGTTACTTCTGCATGAAGGATGAGTTAGAGACAATATTGACCCTGTGCTTCTGCCCCATTGCCCATGATTTGTTGCTGCACACCCTTCTTACATCTCTGGGAGGATCTGGATTGCTCTTTAGCCCCGTGGCTATCTTAGTGATCTTCCTAGCTGCCCACTCTTCAGGCCTAGGTTCAAATGTGGAGCCTCTGAGAAGCCTCTTTGATGTGGGATTCCCCTCTGTATGCTGTGAACACCATTGGTTAATCAAGAAACTGTCTTGGGCCTGTGCAGGGACTAGAGGTAGGCGGGGAAAACCAAACTGAATGCTGGGAGAAGGAAGGAGGAATCAGAGAGAGGCCAGGGAGTCGCCAACAAAGACAGACATGCTGAAACTTTGCAGGTAGGCCACGACCTCATGGTGATGCACAGATTAATGGAGATGGGTTAAATTAAGATGCAAGAGTTAGCAAATAAGAAGCTAGAGCTAATGGGCCAAGCAGTGATTTAAATAATATAGTGTCTGTGTGATTATTTTGGGGGGCTGTACACCAAGAACCAACAAACGGCCTCCTTGCAACACCTCTTCTTGACTGTGGCCTTTAATGCCTGTCATAATACAGCAGACATAAATCATCATTTGTGTGGTTATAACATCTGCATCCCTGTTTCTTGGACTATTTTTATGTAGCTGTAACAGAATATCATGGAGTGATAGTTCTTTTTTTGTTTTAAGGAAAATACAGTTATTTCTCATGATTCTGGAGGCTGGCAAGTCCAATATTAAGGTTCTGGCATCTGGCTAGGGCTCCATGCTGCATCTCCATCCTGATGGAGGATGTCACATGGCAATAGAGCTCCTTAGAGCAGGGAAGATGGGAATACGACCACGGAGGAAGCTGAGCTTGATCCCTAACGAACACAGCCCTGTGCTAACCATCTACACAGGGTGATAGCCTGAGCCATCTTGAAGGTGTTGCCCTCATGGACTTAATTCCCTTCTAAAGTCCAAGCTCCAAATGCTGTCACAGAGATAATTAAATCTCAACATGCCTTTTGGATAGGGCATTTATATGATAACAGCCTGATAGATAGATATACACATCCCAAGGCAGGGCAGTATTTGTTCCTGCTGGTAGCCCTCCTTTGGTTCCCTTTCCTTCCCAGTCCAGCCCCATTGGTGAAAGTCCACCAAGTTCATGGCGTATCGCGATTGGTAACTGTTGAGGACCGGCCTTCAACAGCGTGTGCTGAGCGCATGCGTGTAACAGGCTCCTAAACTGTCCAGTAAGGTAAATTGCCCGGGAAGCAGGAGCCCCTCAGCATGGCTTTCCTACTTTGCCACTGACATCTATTCATTCTGGACAGAGCATCTGGCATTGAACTCCATTTTGGAGCAGAGTTTCCACACCAGGCCCTGTGCACGGATCTGCTCAGAGAGGACTTCTGTAAATTAGAGAAAGGTTTACTTCCCTTAGACAGTTCCGTATTGATTGCCTCTGCTCTCCGGACAAACATTAAGCTCACTCAATAGCCACTTACTGGGTGCTGGCGTTCTGTATAGCAGTAGGGTGCCGGGTACTGGGTGCAGAGAGCTGAAAAAGGCACACTGGGAGAGCTCAGTTGGGAAACACCAGTTACAGCTCACAAGGCACACTCATGTCTTCTTGATGTGCCGTGACAACTTTGTGGGGTTCCTGACCTTAGGACCATTCCACAGTTCAGGAAACGGAGGCTTGGTGAGTTTGCCTTGGAGGGAGCTGCCGCTCAAAGGCCAAATGTTTGTGCTTCACCTCCACGTGCTTTTCACCTCGTGGGGCTGACAATATGAAGTCACTGCTTCATGCAGTCTTGGGCTGCAGCCCCGGAATCATCTCCTCCAATAAACCTAATCCCAGGACTTATGTTGATACCCATGCATCTTGTTTGGACCCCGTCACATGGATATAGGCCTGCAAACTGCAGATGGCCCTTCTCCGACTGCTAACCAGGAAGGCCCTATCCTTGAGAACTGGACTCTAGAGAGGAATCCAGGGTGCCTATTCATCTTAGGCACCAGGGCTGGTGGCTAAGCTGGGGGCTTTAATTTCGGGACAGTTCAGGAGGCATATTCCCATCGACCATTGCACATGAAAGATGATGGATATACTGATTCCCAGGACTGAATATCTGACACTGGGGCGTCTCAGTAAATGGTTTCAAGGTTCACATTTCAGGGTACTCGTGACCCTTGGAAAAATTTCATTCTAGTACTGATAGATCTATAGCTTTCTGGCTTAATGTACAAGGCAAGCAATCTCTGTTTTCTTTGTAGTCTCTACTCTCTGGTCTTGGCTTGGCTGGGAAGCATAAACGCAGTACTTCTGCTCTGGGGGCACTCTGTCACCTTTTAACTGTGCAGAGAGTCCCAGCTTGAGCCTCAGCCTAGTTTAGACATGTCTGAGCAAGCCTGAAGAACTGCAGCGTGGACCTGCTAGGAGTCTGTGTGTGCCAGAGAGCGTGGAGCCTCCTGGGGAGGATAAAGGAACCAGGCACAGCCCAGGTCTGGTAACTGGATGATGCTTGTATCAGGAAATGAGCAATTAAACTCTGCTTGGTGAGTGGCCATAAATGCATTCATTCATAACTCAGCCTCCATCGAACTTCTTAGGAGACATGGGGAATGAGTAGTATGTATGCAGGGGGGAGAGAGAGAGGGATACAGGGAGAAAGAGAGAGAGGAAGGGAGGGAGGGAGATAGAAGGAGAGAGAGGAGGGATAGAGGGAGAGAGAGAGGGAGAGAGAGAAGGAGAGAGGGAGAGAGATAGAAGGAGAGAGAGAAGGGAGAGAAAGAGGGAGAGAGAGAGGGAGAGAGGGAGAGAGATAGAAGGAGAGAGAGAAGGGAGAGAGACAGGGAGAGGGAGAGAGGGAGAGAGATAGGAGGAGAGAGAGAAGGGAGAGAGAGAGAGAGGGAGGGAGGGAGGAAGGGAGGGAGGAAGGGAGGGAGAGAGAGTTAGAAGGAGAGAGAGAGAGAGAGAGAGAGAGCAAGAACGCCTATGATTTTAAGAAGCACATAGCAGTTACTGAGAAATGAGCTCAGGAATTGGCTGTGAGAATAAATCACAGTAGAGAGGTCCTGCTCCACTTTATGGCAGAGCCTAAGTTTCTTTGACCTCCAATATTTCTGTAGTTGCAGGGACTTTAGCACCCAGCAAGAGGTGGCTGATTCCAGGGTCCTAGTAAGGAACCTTAAACAAGTCAAGGGGACAAAATGGTGAGCGAATAGATTTATGCGGCTCTCAGTCCTCATCATAGTAGTTTTGGGCTGTGGGTGCCAGTGATGCAGAAGCTCAGAACTTGTCAGAGTGCAGAGAAAGAGTGTCTGTGGAGTGCTCAATGTAAATGGGGCCTCGGTCACAACCCCTTCCACCAGGGCTCAGGGAATATCTTAGAAGATGGGGCAGAAAGGTCGTAAGAATCAGAGGAGCGCTGCACACAGGAACTCACAGCTGCTGTGGTTGCTGGCATGAGACTTGTATAAGATCAAGCCAGTCAACATTTTAGCATGGAGGGGTTCATGAGTCCCATCTCTCGCTGAAGAGCTATTTAACTGTGGATGGCTGTCAGGGAAGGGAGATTCTTTCAGGTTATGTTCCCTGAGAGATCAACCATAGTCTAGTGGAGAGACTTCACCCATGACTGTAAGGGCAGCACAAATGGGATCCTTTAGATTATTGGTTATAAAAGAAGAATAAAAGAAGAACATGAACTTGGGGGTGGGTGGGGGAAATAAGTATAGATTGGATCAGGGAGGAGTTAGGGGGAAGATAGAGGATGAATATGATCATAATGTATTGGATACATATGAAATTCTCAAAGAATGAATAAAAAGTGGTAGATTACCAGAAAACTGAGTAGGTAGAGTTTTTCATCAGGACCATGATAAGCTCTGTTCTGCCAGTCACTTCCCAAATAACCACTCAGAGACTCATTGTTAATTTTAAAAGCTTAACTGATAGCTCAGGCTTATTACCAACTAGCTCTTACAACTTAAACTAGCCCATTTCTATTCATTTATGTGCTGCCTGAGGTTTGTGGCTTTTACCTCTCTTGCATGTCCTGCTTCCTTTCCTTCTGGCTGGTGACTCTTCTGACTCCACTCTCCTTTCCAGCATTCTCTCTGCCCTGAAAATCCTGCCTAGCCATTGGCCAATCAGCTTTTTATTAACAACGAGAGCAATACATATTTACAGTGTGCAAAGATCATTCCACAGTATTCTGTATGCCTTGAGCATACTGTGGATATCCCCTAGGCATTCTAGAAATATTGGGAGTTGAAAACTCTCATTGTTACTCATGGGATGGGATGCTCATGGACCAAGGGTTGGGAGGACCATCATTAGCTTACCAGTGGTGGAACATTTCTGGAACCTACAGCTCTGGGTCCCTGCCACTCTTGCTACTTTCTTTTGAAATCACTCCAGACTAAAAGGCCAATACTGATTGCTAGAAAGGTCACAAGCAATCCTAGAATTACTCTGCTCTAACATTCCTTTATAGATAAGACCAGCAGTACTCAACCTGTGGTCATGTGAGGAATACAGGCTGTGCTGGGCCCAATGAGAAAGTGATCAGTGGCACCCCAGCCCTGTGGCACATGCTGGCAATCCCAGCACAATGGAAACAGAAGCAAGAGGATGGTGAGTACTGGACTAGCCTGGGCTACATAGTTAGGTTTTTCTAAAATATAAAACCCAACCTAACCCAACCCCCAAACAAAAAATAGACCAAAACAAAAACATGAGGGAGAGAGAGAAGGAGGCGGAGAGAGAGAGAGGGAGAAAGGGAGGGAGGGAGGGAGGGAGGGAGAGAGAGAGAGAGAGAGAGAGAGAGAGAGAGAGAGAGAGAGAGAGAGAATGTTATAGTGATCCTGAAACAAGTGGAATAATTGTCCACACTTAGTGTACAAATGAGAAATTCCTGTATTTTGGTTGTGAGCCTAGTCTTTAATATTTGAGCCACCTCCATAACCAAAGCCAGATAGTAGTGGTGCATATCTTTAATCCCAGCAGTTGGAAGGCAGAGGCAGGTGAAACTCTGTGAGTCTGAGGCCAACGTGATCTACAGAGCTAGTCCCGGGAGAGCTAGGGCTGTTCCACAGAGAAATCCTGTCTTGAAAGACAAATAAACAGACAACAACAACAAAAATCCTAGGACCAACAGACCCCAATTCCTCCTGGTAACACTGTCTCTAGATGAAACACTGGGAGGAGCCTACACAGCTAGTGAGGTCTCTTTGAGGTCAGACATCAGATGAAGAATGACATATTAGGAACATCTCTCTTTGGCTGGGACTGCACCAACCCTGATGGCCTATGAAGATAGAAATTTCACAGGCAACCCCACCTCCAATCCAGAGCGTACCAGTGGCGACCAGCCTAACAGATACACTTGGCATCTTACCCATGGCCAGTTGACTCATTGTGTCTGCAGAAGCATATTCAATGGGAAACTGAGCCTAGATCTGAGGCAGAAGTGAGTGCTGAGCTACTGATATCAGCCCACAGCCTGGGGACAAATATGAGCACTGGTTGGTAGGGTAATGATTTTCTAGATGTGTCTGTGTCTTAGCTCTGGAACCTGCAAACATGGTCTGATAGGTGTTTTTGAGGGTTAAGGGTGCAGGTGAATTCCAACTGCTGAGAGGTTGCCCTTGTGATGAAAGTGTGTGTACTGAATTCCTGTGGCCCCAGTGTAATCACAGGCATCCCGGGAAGCAGAACAGGTGACCAGGGACCCAGAGTCAGTGACATTGTATAAGAAAGAGTTGACTAGCCAACGCGGGTTTGAAGACCGTAAGAGCTGTGAGCCAAGGAACACAAGCCATCTCTAAGCTGAAAGAGATGTTCCAGCTTCTCTTTAGTGCATCCACAGAGGAGCGTGCTCTTCCCATGATGCAATTTTAGCCCCGTGAGAGCTGTTTTAGACCTGTGGCCATTACAAACATAAGACACAGACACTGTTTTAACAGTGGCAGTTGGAACCTCTAGACTCTAGGGTTCGCCTATGGCTTGCTAAGGAAAGTTTGCCAGTGTTTAATCAAAGGATTTTATCCATCTAAGCTCGGGCCTTTTCTAAAGCAGAGGACGTAATCAATAAGGCCACTAAGACCTCAAGACAATTTCCCTTACAAAGAGCTATCAAAGGACTATCAACAGGAGACCTTTAAAATGCAAGGACACGGGGTTTGTGACTTTCCTACAAAATTAGGAATTGCACACTGCACATTCCTGCCTCCATCCAACCTCTTCTTGGCCATACCCTCTTTACCCCATCTCTTGCCTGCCATCGAGAACCCCTCTGCTGTATGTTTAGACTTCTTCTCTGTTATAGGGCGAGTGCAATCTAATATATGTAGAAAAGGGAGTGTTCCAGAGCAGGTTTGGAGCTGGGTTGTGGGCCATAGGCATTTGCCATCCTACCATACAGCATGCCCTTAGGGAAAGAGGGTTAGATTGGGACTTCCCTTGGTGGTCTTTGGCTTATCCATGGCATGAGCAATGCATGACTTTAGGAGGGCTCTTTGATGATCCATAGTCTTAAGTATTCAAAACTGACTCTGAGAAACAAAATGGTGGAGGGTTTCCTCTTCACCATCTCTCTCCTCTTTCTCCCCCCTCCTTCTCCTTGTTCTTGAGATAGACTTCCATTACATTGCCCAGCTGGCCTAGAACTCATTGTAAAATTCAGCCTGGCCCAGAACAAGTGATTCTCTTGCCTCACACTCCCAGGCGGGTACACTACATGGGACATGTCAATATTGAGCATTTTTGTTCCATGTCCTCATTTGTTTCTCATAACTCATGAGGTTGTTGTGTCGGGCAGGGACCCATCTTGCAGAGGAGGACATAGAGGATTGGAGAAGTAGTCTTCTAAATCATCCGGCTGGCCAGCTGAGGCACTGAAAGTCAAATCCGATGTCAGAGGCCCCTGTGTTTTCTCATGATACCCTGACACCTCCAGATTACACTCTTGGCCACTCCGAGAACATTGAGCAATAAGAATAATGGTTTTACACACAGATAGCTGTGATTTCTTCTCTCCCTCTGGCTTGGCTAAAAATCTAGTCATGTGCTCAAGGGTAAATCATTTTCCTTCTCTGCGCCTCACATTTCCAGTCACCAATTTGGGAAAACGGGCTGGAATCTGCATTTTTATGAATAGAATAAAATGAATATTTATGGCCTATCAACTAAGGAAGTTCTGCTGGGTGTGGCCTGCTGAAGCTGATAGTCTAAAATCTTCAGCGTAGTCACAAACAGTCTTGCACACTGCACATTCCTGCCTCCGTCCAACCTCTTCTTGGCCATACCCTCTTTACCCCATCTCTTGCCTGCCATCGAGAACCCCTCTGCTGTATGTTTAGACTTCTTCTCTGTTATAGGGCGAGTGCAATCTAATATATGGATGTCTGAAAGAGAGGAGACCAGACAACCTTTCTATGTTGCCGACATCTCTTCTGGGAACACCACCTCCATTTCTTTGGTCAGGAGTATTATTCATCTTGTACCCCTGACTCTTGTGTCTTCAAGACAGCAGGCGGGTGACCCTACAGCCTAAGCCATCCCTCCGGGACTGTGAGGGTAGTTATCTTTTATCTGGCATGTGCTGCGACACCAGAGTGATCCTGATTTCAGAGACTGTCACTGCTTTCTCTCTCTCTCTCTCTCTCTCTCTCTCTCTCTCTCTCTCTCTCTCTCTCTTTTAATCTCTTTCTTTCTACAACATAATAAAATTACCAGACAAGCCCATCCCTCCTCCTGACCTAGTCTGGGTTCATAGACATTTCCTTTTTGAGCCAACAGCTCTAATCTTCCTGCCCAGCTTTGTCACACAGTTAAGGAAGGTAAATTCTCCAAGTCGAACCCCCGACACGCTGTGGTTTTCTTTTGAGTATGAACCTCTTGGTATCTTTTGATAGACAATGGTGACTCTTGGCCACCTGGTGTGGTTAGATGAAGAGACGTCACTTTGAGCAGATTGGAAAAGAAGGGTCTCTTTGCAGAACGGCTGTGGGTGGGACAAATACTCACGGGAAGAGTAGAAAGGAAGGAGCAGGTCAGATGGGTTTGTTCCAGGCCCTGAGGACTCCACTCAGGCAAGCCCTTGGTGGACCATCAGGAACTTCGGGGTCACAGTCAGATCAACTCCACACCGTGTCCTTCTGTCTTTTCTTTATCTAACCACATGCTAAACCTAGAGGACAGTGCCGTAGACGTCAGTGGCAGCATTCCCAAACTCAGGGGACATGCCATTTTTGATAGGATGAGCAAGATGTACTCAAATCTCTGAAAAATCAACGGGGAATTGTTGGGAATCAAAGGCTACCTCATCCTTGGCTTAACTGTTCAGATTCTGGGGTGTGGGGAAGAGCCATAAACAGAGGGATGATGGGAGATGGGTGCTGTCTGACAGGATGACATCTGAATGGAGATGAAGTGTGTGTGTGTGTGTGTGTGTGTGTGTGTGGTGTGTGTATGTGTGTATATGTGTGTGTATGTTTGTGTGATGTGTGTTGTGTGTGTGTGTGGTGTGTGTGTATGTGTGTGTGGTGTGTGTATATATGTGTGTGTGGTGTGTGTGTGGTGTGTGTATGTGTGTATATGTGTGTGTATGTCTGTGTGATGTGTGGTGTGTGTGTATATGTGTGTGGGGTGTGTGTGTGTGTGGTGTGTGTATGTGTGTATATGTGTGTGTATGTCTGTGTGATGTGTGGTGTGTGTGTGTGGTGTGTGTATATATGTGTGGGGTGTGTGTGCGTGTGTGGGGTGTGTGCGTGTGTGTGTGTTGTGTGTGTGTGTGGTGTGCTATGCTATAGTGATACTACCCGTGGAGGTGGCAGAGCTACATTACAAGGTTGGGAATAAGCTTAAACAAAAGTGAGGCGCAGGAACAAGCCCGGTGTGGGTCTCATCTCGTACAAACCCTGTGGAACTGCAAGAGCTTCAAGCCCAGAGGAACTGTGGGTACTCTGCTGGTGCCGCAGCCAGGCTCCGAAGTGCTGCTTGTTTCTATGTATATATGCTGTGCGTTGGCTTTTCTTTCTTGTCGACCTTCCAGTCACTCCTAAATTCGGTTCCGTTCTCTGCCTCTCCCTGCCTGCCAGTGCTCCATGCTCCCAGCCAAGCAGTGACATTTCCCCAAGCACAGCCCGTGCCATTTGAGAGCCCCAGATATGCTTCATTTCGGGGGTTGGACTCCTTCTGTCTCCTCCTATGGTGCCTGTGCATGTGTGGATACAGGGCTTAAGTCCCTATTACAACAATAAACAAGGGTCTCTCACAGGGCCTAGGGTTGGTAGATGGTTCATGGACTCTAACAAATGGTCCCACTGTGCCCCTGATGGCTACACTTGGACAGAGGCAGGTCTATCAGCACATTCAGGGCTCCATGTGGAAGCCCCAACACTCTGCTGGGGTGCTGGGCGGGGGAATGGGAGGTTTTTCCTACTAACCATTCTGTTTTGGGACAGGTGGCCTCAGGCTTCCTCTCCAAGTATGCTCTCCCTTCTCCTGATCCAATGGCCCTGGGGAGATTGTTCTGCCCACTTTTTCTCTTCTACCTCCCAGGCGTAGGAAAGCGTTAGCCAGTCCCAGCCAAGCTTTATGCTTGCTCCCAAGGATCACATGCCCTCTGGCAACTGCAGGAAGGGCTTTCAGGCCAGTAGAGAGCTGGGTAGCTTCTGGCTGTGCTTAGTACAGGTCCCTGAATGTGTTCCTTGCAGATTTTCAGGTTATTATCTAGCCCTTCACTTCTAGAGACCTCCAATATGGACCCCCTTGGGGGTTTTCATCTTCATGTTTGACCCCTGAAGAAGTCTCTTCTTCCATCTTGTTGACATATGGATATGTGAAGAAAATATAACCAAGGATGGATACCGACTTTTGGTATCAGTCATCGGAATACCAGCCAACTCTTCCTGCTATAGAATGTCACTGTGGTGGTTTGAATAGGAATGACCCTAGGAATGACCCCCAGAGGCTCTTGTGTTTGAATGCTTGACCCACGCAGTGTCACTGTTAAGAGGTGTGGCCTTGTTGGAGACAGTGTGTCACTGCAGGGGCAGGCTTTGAGGTCTCATATATACTCAAGCCACACCCAGAATGACAGTTTGCTTCTTGCCGCTTGTGGATCAAGATGTGGAACTCTCAGCTCTTTCTCCAGCACCATGTCTGCCTGCGTGCCACCATGCTTGCTACCGTGATGATAACGGACTCAACCTCTGAAATGGTAAGCCAGTCCCAATTAGATGTTTTCCTTTATAAGAGTTGCCGTGGTCACAGTGACTCTTCACAGCAAATAGAAATCCTAAGACAGCCACCATCATTCCACTTTCCCAACTTGCAATTTTTATTATTTTATTTTTAAAGGAGGGATGTTTCCTCTTTGAAGTTGGTACTTAATAAAGCCCCAGGCGTTAGTGCCTCATTTTCAGTTGACCCTGTGATGGATGAAAGGAACTGGCTTGGATGGGGCCAGAGGAATAGTGAGGCTTCTGGTGTTATACTGGGGACGTGTTCTGAGCTGCCAAGGGATTCTGTGTATTGGTTTCCAGCTGACAATATACAAAGCACGGCGGGGTTGGTAGGACCGAGGAAGGGGATACGGCACCCTAAAGAAATGAGTTCATCTAATTTCCTAATCCTATTAACTTCTATTTATATGACCTACAGTTCTAGGGATTCAATCCAGGGCCTTACTTATGTTGGCCAAGTATTCTATGACTGAACCACATCCCAGCCTAGAATAGACTCCCAACAACGGGCCCGCCTGCTTCTCCTCCTTTCTCCACGCTGTCTCTCCTGGAGCTGCCTAGACTGGGGCTAGTCAGAGAAAGGCCAGTGCTTTGGGAAGGGTACCAATGCTGCCAGGGCAGGACGTAGCAAGATGGAGCGTACAAAGCCAAGGAGGGGTGAATAGAAAGTTCTCTTCCCTTGGGGGAGGCTGAGCATGACTCTCTTGGTGTTATGGATGTCAGGGTGGCCTCTGAGTTCCTGTCTTGGTCTTAGCGACATCCTGTCTGAAGCAGGCTGGAGCGGAATCCTCTCACCTGACCCGTTTGCTTAAATGCAATCAAATAAACATAATACTTTCAAGACTGTAAGCACTCAGTACCGAAAGGCTGTTCAATGTCATTGAGATCTTCGAGAACTGAGTGGAATAACATTCCTTCTGCCTTACCCATTACGGCCAAGGCTTTGAACATGCGTTTCCCATCGCTTGGCTGCAGCTGACAACAGCTGTCATTGTATGGATGGGCATGTTCACAGAGTGCCTTTCATGTGCCAGGCATGCTCTCATCCAGCCTCCACAAAAACCCTTTTATTTCCAACTGACAGATTAAGGAAACAGACTTAGAGAGCTTGAGTCACTTGCCCAAGGCCATGGAACTACCTCAGCAGCAAGGCTGGGCCCTGGCCTCAGCAGCTACCCTGCACCTCACTGTCAGGAAATGCTGAACCGTGAGCTGCCACAGGCTCACAACAGTCTGAAATCCAATGCACATGTCCATAGAGACCACAGTGATTCTCAGAGGATCAGGGAGAGGAGAAGGTGTGCAGGGGTTTCTGGGAAAATGAAGGCTCATTCTGGATTTAGGCAGATGCAGGATGCTGCAGACGGCTCAGGGCAGGGTAAGTTATAGGAGTGAGGCGTGTGAGGATCAGGGAAGAAGAGGTCAGAAAACAGTGAGGTGCGGCTTAAGGAATGATCGGGAAGGAAGACAGAGGAAGCACGTTACTATATTCTAGAGTTCCCATCCACTCTCTGTACAAGTATTTTTGGGGCCTTGGGGGAGAGTGAATAAATCTGTCTAAGTGCCCATTCTTTAACGGTAAAACAGAGCTTATTGGTTTAGGATTTTTTCCCTGCTACTATCACAGAACGCCCAATGCTGGATAGTTTATGTACAAAAGAAGGTCGTTTGTCTCTCAGTGTTAAAGCTGGGAAGTCCAGGGTTGTGTCAGGGGCAAATGTGAGGGTCATCTCAGGGTCGAAGGCAGAATTATAATTATGCCCAAGACAGAGGGAGAAAATCAGGTGAATCTCTCTCTCTCTCTCTCTCTCTCTCTCTCTCTCTCTCTCTCCCTCTCTCTCTGACTTTAAGCTCTGAACTCCACCTACCTCAGCCTGCAAGCTCTGGTCTTGTGTATATCAGACAAATATAACTCTAAAAACATGGAACCCATTTCTGTGATAAAGGCATTGATCTGCCCATGACTCTAAAAAGTCAATCACTATAGTGGCAGTTAAATTCCCACATGAGTTTTGGAAGGGAGACATGAAGGAACTCTAGCCAGCCCAGCCTGGCAAGCATGGCTCTGGCGGGCCTGGCCCTTCTCCCCCAGTCCCTCTGCCTCCCTAAAAGCCGTTAGCTCACATCTCTGAAGCTAGGCCCCATGGTCTAGTCCCTTATTTGGCCACTTCCTCCTCCTGAGACTGACTACCAAGGTCCAGGTATCAAAGTATTCAAGTCCAGCAATCAAAGCCCCTATTTGGCCACACTAATTAACTCATCCAATCAAAATTAGACTCCTCATCCTAACATAGGGCTTCCCTTTTTTCCTTTATAAACTGCTAGCCATTTTCCTGTGCGCCACACCTGTCCCCTCTCTATCTAGAGAAGTCCTTTGTCCCTCCAGGGCAAATAACCTCTTTTCTCTCCTTTGTTCCCTTCCCCTCCTTCCTTGTCCTCTATCTCCTATCTTTGTTCCTTATCCCTGGTGCAAATGAATCTTTGTGCTGAGAACATGGTCTTGGGGTCCTTTCCCTTTCAATACTGGACCCACTGCAGTGAGAACACCTGCCTTGTCTCACTGGAAGGGACAGAAAGCGTTCATGTAAGGACTTCGGCTATGTCTCTGTTTACCATTTGCCACACAGATGCCACCCATGGTTTCCAATGCTCTGCCCTCGTTTGACACACTCCTTGGCTCCTGTGCCTTCTCCACTCTGTCCCCTTCCTCAGGGCCTTCGGCACTGAGTCATCCGCCCCAGTTGTTGCTCTGGTTTCTCCCCTTCTTTTCTGTCACCACCCCCTGTGAGATGACTGTCATTGCATGCCTGCGCGATTACAGCAGACTCCTTGCCGGTCTCTCGCCTCCCGCCTGTCACCACATCCAGTCGCCCTGTACCTTCACAACTGATGCGTTCTCCCTCGAGCCCTGCCGTAACTCACCTGGGCCCCGAGGTCGAGGCTAGCCTTTGACCTGAATCACCTACAGCCTACTTCCCTAGATCAGCTCTGTCCCTCTGTGCTGTGGCCTTTGCCCCACAAGCAGGCTGTGTCTTCTGCCACTGAGGCTTCACCCTCACACCAGCACCCAGGGCCAGGACTCCGTCGACTTGCCATCTAGCTGGGTGCGTTCAGCCTGGCTTTCTGACACTAACCTAGCCCCACCACTGTCCCCAGAAGGTGTTGTTCCCCAGCCCAGCTTCTGAGCTCTCTCCCTGGTGGGCAGTACTTACACTTTCCAGTGTGTTGCTTCTTTGGCCAATGACAGGTCTCCAAGGAAAACAGAAAGTGTTTCTGGATGGTTGCAAAATCCTCCAGGGAAGGTTCCTTCATCTACCTTTGGGCCCCTTGGTTCTTTGTGAAGGGCCCTGTTGAACATACAGTCAATGCATTTTGTATTTTAAAAAAAAAAATCAACGTGGGATTGAAAATTATGGTAACGAAGCAATGGAAGATGGAAGACATGATTTCTTCTCAGTAAAGAAGTGGCACAGAGTAGAGGCAGCCATTCACACTCTGGAAATCTGGCTTCTGGCTGGGCCATTGGCAGCCCAGCCCTGCTTTTGTCCCTAGAAACTGCCCTCTCCCACCCTTCTGGAGCTGCTGGTAGAAAGCAAACGGGGGATGGGGGTGAGCGTCGGTGTTTAAAGGGGAGTGCAGCACAGGATGTCCCTCAGGCCCTGCTAAGGAGTTGGTGGTGGGCTGGGAGTGTTTGTTGAGTGCCTTGCCAGATGAGTTTGGACGCAGGAATGAAGAACGTCCGACAGTGAAGTGCACACAGCCTTTGACACTAATGTGTGGCCGTCCATTATGTCTGTAATGACAATAACAGCATAACAGCGATCGTGACATGATGCAGGATGAAGGATGGGCGTGGACATCCAGGGAGCCTGTCCTCACCCTGGAGAACTAGAGCTCCAGCAGGCTTTCTAGTTTCGGGGGCGCGTGCGCCATGCTCTGCTGGCAAGATGCCCCCGCGGGACCCGAAGGGGGAAGCAGGATCCCTCACGCGGGATCTTGGGGACGTCAAACTGCTTCTTACGCAACAGCCTCCTAATGAGTTAAGTGTAAATGAATCAGAAGCAGATGGATTGGACTGTTCTGGAAATACACCCGAGGTTTAAAAATTAAGGGAAAAAGCAGTTGGCAAAAGGCATTTTGGGGTTTGCCAAGACCCAGAACATTTGAAAAAACAGTTCAAGCTTTTTTTTCCCCCTTCCCTTTTTCTTTTTCTTTTTGGTTGCAAAACCCAAAGTGCTGCCTGGAGGCAGTAGGAAGATCTGGGCCTCCATTCTTTCAAGCTGAAGTTCTCCTGCCGTGTGGGTAATGGGCCCCAGACAGGAGGCAATGGGCTATGGAATTGCAGGGAGAAGCACTGTCCAGAGGCAAGGCAGCCTCTCCTTCTGAGGGAGTGCCCTGGAGCCCGCAGCTCCCATCCTGGCCTCAACCCTCTAGACCTCTCCATGTGAGTGAGTGCCCCTGGAGCCTGCAGCCCCCATCCTGGCCTCAGCCTTCTAGGCCTGCTTTGGGCTGTTACCTAGGCCTCAAGTGGTGCCTCTGTCTCTCCTAAGACTTGACTCATTTCTACCAATCCAGAGGAAGCTCGTTTTAGGTATGGGACTTTTGAGGTGAATAAACACCAATTCAATGAACTGTTATGGGAAGTGCTTATTTTTTTTTGGTGGGGGAACCTTTAAGCAATTTTTTTAATTAGTCACATTTGGCATAACCAAGGCTTTCCCTAGAGGGACTGTCTTGCTAAGTGAAAATAGATAAAAAGCAGCTGTCTCATAGGAAAACCAAATCCAGCGGTTTCTACATCTGCCAGCTAACTGTGTGATTGTACATCAGATACCAAACCTTTCTGTGCACTGGCTTGCTAACTGTCCCATCTGAAGAGGTACACCAATGCGATGCACATATATGAATCAATTATGTTGGAGGTTGTGCTTTTGGTGATCCATGCTAGACACTGGGTCTCTCTGTTTGGGAAACACTGGATTCTCCCTGTTCAGCACACGGTCCACTTCATGATTTCACTGCAGATGTCCCTTTTCTCCTCGGGATTTATCCATGAAGGTTGACACCTTTGCCAAGCTCTCAGACACTGGCTTTAAGGTGGAGGCGCCATGTAAGGCCTGGCTAACTGTCCAAGGCAGGTCCAGGCAAGGCTCAGACGGAGGCAAATGCAGACTTTGGGGACCACTTCTGTATGTAAGCAGAAAGGCTGTCTTATGCCTTACATCCCCGAGTGGTGACTCTGGCTGGGAGACAGGGGCTCAGTGACCTGGGGTCCCACCACCACATGTTGGCCTTCTTCTTCTAGGGTCTTCTGTTCCCAAGACTTATTTCCAAAACTTATTTGCTGTCCTTATTTGTGGCTTTACCAGAACCCTGCCTGGCAAAGCAATATTGCTGTTTTTTCTTTCTTTCTTTCTTTTTGCTCTTCTCTCCTCTTCAGGCATTGCTTGCTGTCCTTGCCTGCATTCAAGGGGCTGGGGGTGATCCCAGGCTCCCTGCATGGTGATGAAGGTCTAGGAGCTGCAGTGTTGGCGATGGGTGGGTACAGGCCACCCTATGGCGCAGCACAGCCAAGTTCCTGTCTTCTCCCGAGACCCAGATTGCTTCTTTGCTTATTTGTTCGTTTACCCCTTCATCTGTTGTTTGGTGCTGGCTCATAACATGATCCCCCAGTGAAGACAGGCCTGGGTAGCCCAACCCACAGAGCCGAGGACAACAACTTACCATTGCATAACTCTTTATTCAGATCTTTGGAGCATAAAAGAGGCCCAGCGCCTCTTGCAAGAAAAACCCAAAGACAACACAGAGTCAACCATGTCGTTCAACAGAGGACCACTCTCTCAGTGTTGCTCCACAGCCCGTGTGGAGCAAGGTCTGGTGTCCCCTCACGTCCTTGGCTTTCTTCCCATCCTTGAACTCTGTTCTCCGTCAGGTTCTGTGTCATTTTGCGGTATGTTGTTTGTCGCCGTTTCAGCGCTCCATATGGACTGTAAACTCTTTTAGGACAAGATCAGACTTCGCAGATCTCCATAATTCACACAGTGCTGAGCGGCGTGTCATGGACGTGGAATCTGCTCCGCAAATATTTAATTGACAGGAAAATGTTGAATTGGGCAGAGCTTGTGGCAGCCCCGGTTTGCTTCAGAAAGATTGGCACCATGTCCTTAATCTAAAAGAGGGCTGCTCTAGGCCTGTGTGTGGGTCCCTTGTTAGTGCGCGAGCATCTTGTTAGTCCTGATGGTTGTCCACATCACCAGAATTTTCCTTATTATGCCAAGTTGAGCTCCTAAGGCATGCCCTAAAATAAAAAGGAAGGCTTGAGGGATTGATTGTCCTAGTGGAAATCATGCAGAAATTCTAGATTGAAAGAGGGAAAGTTCCTACAAGGTCTCCTAGTGGGGCTTCATTCCCTCCAAGCTCCGGGTTCCGTGGTGGATGTAATGGGTGATTTCGGGGCTTCTTTTCTCTACCTAAAACTGAGAGGGAATAGTCTGTCTATCTGTCTGTCCCTGCTTGCTTGTTTCTTACTGCAAAAGAAAGAGAATACACCAGATTCTGTTTAAACTCTGGGGAAGGAAGCGGCAGTCATAGTGATTGTTTAGAGGGTACGGCTTGTTGAGGTCGCATCAAATGGTGACTTACCTCGAAGGGCAGCAGCAGGCACTTCTGGAAGATGAAACAGCCCAGGAGGAAGGCTGCATGATTCAAAGGGGTTTGTTTTAGACTTTCTCCTGCCTGTGTCCTAAATATGATTGAGTCTTAAGAAGGCTCTTATCCTCCACCCACTCCGTTCGCTGACCACAATGTTTCTGACCGAATGATGCAGGACAAAAAGTGGACTCTCATACAGGAAAGGCAAAACAAAAAGCCAGGATTCTAGATCCCCCTCACCTTTTCTCCTCCTGGTCTCCTTCTATACTTTCCCACAAACACCCATACACTGTAGATAGAAACCCCACTGCAGTATGCATATTGGGGGCTAGACCTGGAGCTCTGGGTTAAATGGGGTGGGGCAGGGCTGTGAGGAAGTGAACCTATGCACTTTGTGCCTACCCAGAGGGAGCAGGGTGCCAGCAGGTTCCCCAAGACTCAGAGCTGAGGGCAGTGTCTCCTGCCTCGCCCTGCATGCTTGATGCTAACGCCTCTGTTCACCCTGCCAGCCAGCTAGGAGCCACTGTGTGATTGATGGCCCCAGCTTGAGTGGAAAGTTCAGATTCCAAGCAAGGCAGCTAAGGAGGTAGGAGGGAGAGCCACTTCTAACATCTGCAACAAAATTAAAAATTAAACAAATAGAATTTGTTAGTTTACAAATAGAACCGTTACTTGTTACTCAGGGTATTAACAATCTTCTTTTGGGATTAAATCTTTTATTTTTATTTTTAATTTTTTTTTTCCGGTAACACCCGTGAAAGACGTTTGTTTCAGTTGCCAACATTTCTGCAGAACTAATGTGGGTGGATTGTGACAGATATAATTTCTCCATCCTACACTTTCATCAACTTGAGTTCTGTTAAACTATACCCGCTGGGCTTAGCTCCTTTTAAAGTTTCCGCTTTGACAGGTAGATTTATTAGTCTTGAAATTTGTACAAATCAGATGTCACTCGTGGCAACTTGTCAAAATGTCAGTCTGGCGAGGCGGTATGAAAGGCTTTCTGGAGAGAGACAGACGCGAGGCAGGCTTTAGAGAGCTCCAGCGTGCTCCGTGGAGGCATGGGAGGGTCTGCAGCCCTTGATCCTGGGGGCTTTGCTTTATTAAATATCTCAAGCTGCACAGAGGGGATGGGCCTTCGGATCCGGGTCTCGGAGCCATCAAGTCTGACAGCTCCCAAACGATGGCTTCTGTCGCTCACGGTGTCAAGTTTCACTGCCTGTTATGTTCACTTAGTGGCAGAAGGTGAAGGGAGGGGGTGGGTTGTGTGGTTGTGTAGGGGAGAAGAGAAAATCCAGGTCATTTGGTTTCATGGGATTCTGGGTGACTCTGGGGACTGTATGGCTACACACAGCAGAGGCTTTTTTGGCCAGAAGTAGAGGCTAGCTTTCAGCCTGTGGGTTTCGTCTTCAGATTCCATTGGTATGTTGGGTCTCAGGCGTAGGGCCTGGGACAAAGTGCCACTTCCCCACAGTAGCTGGAGATGGCAGTACCCCATGGTCCCAGAAGACCCAAGGTTCGCGTTCCCAATCTGTGCTCCCCAAACCTCCTAGACTTTACCATTCTCCAGCCTTCCATGAGTCAAGGATGCTGTGTCTCTGCAGGCTCCATAATTATCTTCGTTTGACATGGCAGGAAATGTTATTAATAGTCAGCAAGCAAACTGAATGTCTTGCCTGGTGTGAGTCGGGAGAGAGAGGTAGAGAGAGCCAAGCCATGGCGCTGCACGCGGCTTTCAGTCTGTGCCAGGCTGCGCGGGTCCTGGTGGATATGGGTGTTGGTTCACCGGGAAGATGGCCTCTACGCGGGCAGGTGAGGGCTGGCCAGTCCTGCTAAGTGGGGAAGAAGTGATGGCCCAGCAGCTGGTCGTGGAACCGCACATTCCACAGCTATCTGTGTATTTACCTGGTTCTCAGCATTCCGACAACTTCTCTTCCCGACTCTTGTGATGTCTGGAGAGCTTACCGAGGTTTGTCTTTAAGGAGAATGAGGACTCTGGAAGAGAGAGGCAAGCGTTGTCAATGTAGGCGCTGTGACGCCCTGTCTTTGGGTCTTCCTCAGTCTGCCTCATGAAGGGGTATGGGGAGTGGCCATCTGAGGGCCTGTTGGGATCCAACCAGCTCCTCTGGGATTTGTGGTCTCAGCGTTGGAATGAAGTTTGCATTGCCCTCTCCCCCCACAGCCCCGTCCTTTCTCCCTTTTCATTGTTTTGGGCATTACATTGTTGAAGTCTTTTTTCTTCACAAGTTTCAAGAAACTCTTGCTACAATGCAAAGACCTCTTTGAGGGGCAACACCCCTCTACTGGGGATTAGGTGACACTCTGGAAGCAAGGAAGTATTCTGGAGAAATGGAACAGAGGCCAAGATCAAGACTAGGGGAAAGAGGAACTTTCCAGGGAGCTGGAATTATATTTCGGAGAGCCATTTCTGCATGGCACATTCCCCTCCTGTCTCCAGAGCCCAGGGCATAGCTTATTTTAGAGAGACAGAAGGGCAGGTGAGAAGAGGCCATCCCCAGACTTTGCGGGGGCCTACTCTCTGGTGAAGGGAAGGAGCCTCCACACAGAACCTTTCTCTCACCCCCCTTCACTAGCGCGCGGACTCAGCCGAGTCTGAGGCGTGGACTGGGGAGTTTCCTCTCTCTCCATCCAGAGGCGGCTGTATCGTATCCTCCCTGGCAGGGGAAGAAGGATCAAGTCCACCGTTTATGGTTCTAGTAGGGTGTGGCTGGGTGAGCAATGCTACTGGCCTGGCAGCCGTGTGACATTATCTCAGGTGAAAACTCTCAGACATCAAGAGACTGCAGAATGATCACGGTCCTGATGATGGGGTAATTGCGGGAATTACCCTAATAATCTCCTAGGTGTGTGTCAGCCTTGCCGGGGCTGCACACGCTTTCATGTTCGTGATCTCAGGTAACCTCGACCCACTTCTGTAGGTGGAGAGAGCCGGTGGGTCTTATGGAGTAGTTACGCAGGGGAAACTGAGGCACAGAGCTTATACTTTTCCCTCTGGCCTAGGGCTCTAAGCTACTTGAGTCCTGGAAAAGTGAATTTTTTCTATTGTGCTAACACCCACTCTGGGTTAGGATCCTATCCCTAGTGGGATAGGACACGTACGAAGACAAAGAGATACACACATGTGCATGCATAGACGTAAACACAGACACATACACAGGACACCCAAAGGCACGCAGACACAGACTTAGAGACAGCTGCACTCATATACATAAATAACCACACACACACACACACACACACACACACACACACACACATCTGTGAGTCCCGAATCCCAGCAGCCTTTGCTCCAGCATACAGTACTGAAGACTCACCCACATGTCCCCTCCCCATCTGCTCTTCCCTCTCCTGGCAGGAGCAAACATCCCGGGAACACTAAGATGACTTGCTTGCAAAGAAACTGGTATGTCCCACAGCACAGAGTCGCTAGCTTTTGTGCAGCCGATACATTCTGGCAGTGTCCTGGTCCACATTAGGTCAATGGTTAAAGTAGGGGACTTTTCTAAAATCTCCTAAGCCCCTCCTCCAGAGACACAGGTCTGCCTGCCCTGCCTGGCAAACCAGGTCCTTTTCAGCAGAGACAATTGGTTCCCGGAGTGGAAGACAGGAAAGCCCTGGGTAGTCTGTGTTAGCGGGAGCCTTGAGCTTCCAGCTCTGCAGTGCGGTGCTTCTCTGCCTCTGCTTCGTCATTTCAGGGAGGCCAGCAGGGAAGAGTGGGGGTAGGAGAAGGGGGAAGGCGGGGTAGGAGGGGAAAAAAACCCCACCAGTCCGTCTGGCATTAGTTCAGAAAGCTTTCCAACTCACACATCTGGTTCTTATATTTCAAAGTTAATTAGTCATATTGAGGCTGTCTGAAGATAAATTTATCATCCAGAAAAAACACAAACAGTTTGAAAAATGAAAGGAAGTGAGGTGACATGCCTTGACGTTTAAATAAATCATTTTAACATGATTAAAAAACTTGTCCTGTCTGACACCCAGCACTTGGGTACTTTGTAAAGATTTCCCCCCCCTTCTTTCTTTCTTTTCTTTTTTTCATCTTTTTTCCTTTTCTTTCTTTCTTTTTTCTTTTTTTTGATGAAGACAAGTCTCTGCTTGGTCTACAAAAGCCTTACCATTCAATTACTCAGTACGATCTTTGGCCAATTGCTTTTCTGAGTGACTAGCAGGGCGCACAGCCCACAGCTGGCTCCGCTCTCTGAGCTGGTAGCAGGGGGATTGGGGTAGGCAGTGATTACCTCGGGGGGAAAACTCGGAGCAAACATTAAGGGCTTTGGGCAACCCGAGGGTTTCCCTGAGTGAGGAGAATAAGCTCCTAATGTTGCTCTCTGGGCCTTGGCTGATTGGGCAGGAAATCCATCTGCAGACCAAGCAAGACAGATCTTCCTGAAATGCCTGGACCTGGTGTGCCCTGTTCCTAACACCTCCCTGGGCACATAAGACAGCTTGGGCTCTCGGGTTGATAGAATGAGGATCAGAGCTCTCTCTGATGAAGCAATAGCGGGCAGGAACCAGGTGGAGTGGTAAAAAATATAAGAGACCACAAGCTCTCTTGCTTTGGTTGTTCTAGGAGTAGGTGGAAAAACCTGGAATCCAGCCTTCTGTCCATTCGGAATCACCATGGTCCAGCCGACTCACTCATCCCTCCCTCCGTGCCCTGGGCTCTCTCAGTGCCCCTCTGTGCTCTTTGCAAAGGTCACTGACTCCTATCCTGTGGAATGACTGACATTTCTTCCCAGTGCAGCTGAACGGTGTGAGCAGGTCCCTGGGTGGTTGATGTGGCCGTGCTGGTGGTACATACCGATGTTCTCGCTGTGGCAGAGAGGGTGGGGCAGGCTAGGGCTTTCCCTAATTCCATCCAAGGGAAACTGGTCCTTGGGGGCATTTCCAGGTGCCTTCTGGCTTCTCCTTGGATTTGTGTTCTCCGGGCAGGAGAGGTGTGACATAATACAACATGAACGTTTTCTGCTATTAGCAATTTGGTCTCTTCAGTTTTGTTAATGGGATAGCGAGAGGTGCCGGTTATGGTGCAAAAGCCTCTTCGTGTTGGTAATTTTCACTGTAACATGTTAGCAATCTGTCACCATTTGTTTCCAGCAATACTGGCAAAAGCCTGCTTACATCAAGGGCTTTCTTTTTTTCTTTTTTTTTTTCTCCACACCGCCAGACTGTTCTTTCTGTCTCTGGCTAGGTAGCTTCCCCTATTTTGAGCTGTCTCTGTCCATCTGGTTCTGCAGACTTCCATGTCTGCCTGTGTTTTTCTCTCTCACCTCCCTGACAACGACTTCTAAGTTTGCATCAGAGGGGAAACACCATCTTTGGTGACCTGCAGTAATGGAATTCCGGAGCTAGAAGCCTCAGCTGTCAGGACTGCCGTCTGTCAGATGGAAGACAAAGGTCCAGAGGGATAGGACCTTGTCCTGGGTGTCACAGTTTAGGTACAAGGTCAAGCTTCGTGATTTCAAACCCATCATGTCTTTCTGTATGCGCATATATGAAAAAACCGACTGGGGCCAGAAACCAATGTTTCCCACTGGGGACGATATCCTGGTGACGCTAATGCCATAGAAAGTCTTTCTCAAAAAGCTTCCCCAGGAAGGACCCTCTAGTCAAGTGGTTTTGTGGCATGCTACAATTTTAGGGCCCTGGCTTTGGAATCAGGAAGGAACCATATAGTGACTCCTGCTTGGCAGGATTTGGCTTCAGTCACAGTCATCATGGACCTGCACAGAAGTCCTGGACATAAATATCTGTTTGTACTCCCACTTGTTTCTGGGCCCTGAACCCCTGCTACACCCCAGAAGCATTTCACCTTGTCCTGTGCATTGCCGGGGTGACCAAGATGTCTTCTTGCTGGAAGCATTCCCCCAAGCTGGAATCCTGGTATAGGGAGGCTAAAGGCAGAGGACCACTCCATCATGCTAAGATGGCTGATTCTGAGTCAGAGGGACTAGGGTTTGAAACTCCAGTCAGTGAATGGCTTTGGGACCTTCCTATAAGGGAACTGTGGTCTTAGTTTCTTGCACTGTGAAATGGGGATATGTCCCCGTCTGTTCTTAGTGGGGAGGAGACAAATACATGTGAAGCACACAGCATGCTAGAATATGCAGTGAGGAGCACGCCGTACACCAAACATACAGCCTGCTACCCGTGTGTTTGAGTGGCATGTGCTGCGAGTCCCCTCCCTGACTGTCTCCAGAGCTGTCTAGGGTGACCATGTCTGTGCCGTCATAGCGTAGAGTCGAAGGGGTTTGTTTTCACTGTGAGTCAAGAGGAATCTCTAGGTGAGAGGCATTTAGAGTATGAGATGAATATTCATATTTCTGCAGCAGGCGGAAAAGTGCTTGGACATGGGTGTTCGAAGAAGGCTATGTCAGGATTGTGTATGTTCCTTCTGTCAAAACTTTCCCGTTAATTGTCCAAAGCTTCCTTGATTGCTTCTGATGGAGCTGCCGGCCAGCTCTGAAATCTTAGAGAGGTCTCATCACACTTTACAAAATAATGAGCGTAGTTCACACAGGCGGGCAAGTAGGAGAACTCAATCCTGGGAGGGGCTGGGCACCTCCTTGGAATTGGCTCCCCACCCTGCCTCCTTCTAAACCTGCCCTGGCTGCCAGGGTGTAGGTACTGGGCTGACCTAGTCCTCTTCTTTGTTTGTCCTTAAGGTACTCTGGCTGTGAGTTCTGGCTGCTTGCCTTTGAGTTTCCAGATGGTTGTCTGTGTGTGCACAAGTGTGTATTCACATGGGCAAGCGGGTGTATGTGTGAGTGTGTGTGCACACTTACCATGTCCTTCCATGGGTTCCAAGTCTCCGCTTTGAAAATTGGAGAGTTGAGGTTTGATGCCAGGCCGTTCAGCCTCTTGTGGGCCTCAGTTTCCACCCACAGTGACCAGCTGTGACCATCCAGTCCTTCCTGTACCAGCTCAGTCTGCACCCGGCACCTCTGCAGAGGCCTGTCCCGAGCACACTATCTCAGGTGTTTCTCCCAGTGTTCGGCTTCCTTGCAAATCTGTTAGCCCTCATTAGGAAGCTAACTGCCTTGCTGTTTATTTCTTCTTCTGGAGATTGAGGAAGGCGAGGGCAGGGTCTTTCTCTCCCCGTGCCCCTCTGTCATGAAGCACACGTGCGCGGTGCCCACCTGTTGGCTGGATATGGAAGCTGGTGAGGAATGGCCACTGACAGCTTCCTCTGCCTGCCTCATCGGCTCTCTGTAAAGGTCACCAACGGCAGCTGTGGAAGTAATTTGAAAATGTGCAAAGAAATATGCCAAGTGTAAGCTATTAACATTCCTCTCCCACGGGGAGGCAGGGGACATTTCTTTGCCAAAATATCTCAGTAGCCTTGAGCTTGAGCCTGGCAGAAACTGGACCCCTCCCAGGTGTCTCTCTCCCACCTACACAAGGACCCTTTAAGCCAGAAACCAGCGTCACAATTCTGTTTTTCTTCTGATTCTTTTGTGTCTGTTGCTATGTGTTGGGCTGGGAGACAGCAGGGTAGAAAGGTCGCACCGGTCTCAGTTGCTGGGTAAGTCACACTCTGGGGCAAGGCTGACTTGCACACTAGCACATTTTAATTTAGGTGTGGAGGCAGCTGGGAGGAAGCAGTGATTGCCCCTGAAGAGACAGGGAGCTGACCGAGAACCATTTGGCAGAGGAGGTCCAGCCTTCTAGGAATGGGGTGAAGATTCCCAGGACGATGCATTCCCCCCCCCCCAGACTCTCACACACACCGCTTCTCACAGGTGACTTTTTAGACAGTTTTTTTTGGTATTACCTCTAACATAAAACAACTTGAAAAATGTTTAAAACTTGAAAGCCATACTTTATTTTATGTATACAATAGCACTGTCGTAGAGTACAGCAGAGCGATTTAATGCAGACCTAAACACATGGAAACTGCAGGTTGGGAAACTGCCCTCCCCAAACACACAAAAACAAAGCCGCTTTTCCTAAGTGAAGGTGAGTCAGCGTGACGGACAGACGCGCTCCGCGCACTCACATCTAAGCTCTGGTACCGTGACGGCCAACGGAATGCCGGGGAAAGCCTCACTTTGGCTGGCACCATCAAAAGATGAACACAACTGGGGTTCTTATGGGAAGCAAAAATAGTTCTTTTTGCTTTGATACTCAAAAAGTTGAATCCACATATCCACAACGAAATAGGAGAAAAAAAAATCTTGATAGGGTGGAAACTAGAAAAGAAAGGCTTTATACCCTCTCCTGTGACTCAAGTGCCTGTTGCCCGCATTACATCCTTGCTCCTCAGCTAATGCTGCCCTGTCTTGGTCTCCTTTGTAAATGTTATCCCACACCCACACTTACACCTGCGTATGCATACATTTAGACATTTCATAGGGGAGGGTACACAAATGAGGAAGAACATGTGCTCTGTTTCTTTCTGAGTGGAGTCGCTTTGCTTAATATTGTATTTTCCAGGTCCATCCATTTTTCTGCAAATTTCGTGTGTGTATGTGTGTATTCATATTTGTGTGTGTGTGTGTGTGTGTGTGTGTGTTCAAGACAGGGTTTCTTGTAACCCTGACTGTCCTGAGACTTGTTCTATAGACTAGACTGGTCTTGAATTCAGAGATCCACTTGCCTCTGCCTCCTGCGTGCTGGGATTAAAGGCGTGCACCACCACGTCTGGCTTATATATTTTTCTTTATTCATTTAGTGATGGTAAATAGGGCATCAATAAATATGGATGTACAAAAGTCAGTCTGCTAGGGTATGGAGCTCCCTGGGTATCTGTCCCAGAGTAGGATGGCCAGGTCACATGACAGTTTTATTTTTATGTTTCTGAGGAACTTCTGCACTGATTTCCATAATGGCTTCATTAATTTGCACCCCAACTAGCAGTGAATAGGGGTTCCTTTTTCTCCATATCCTCCCTAACATTTCTTATTAGTTTTCTTGATGACAGCCATTCTTACCAGGGCCAGGGATTATCTCAAAGTAGTTTTAATTTGCATGTCTCCGTTAACTAAGGATGCCGACCACTTTCTGAAGCGGTTCCGGAGTCTGTGTTTCTTCTTTTGAAAACTGCCTGCTCATTTCCTCAGTTCACTTGCCGACTGGCAGTTTTACTTCCTTGGCATTTAATTCCTGCAGCTCCGTGTCAGTTCTGGATACTAGCTCCTATCTGTCGCTGGTCAGGATTCTCTCCCATCTTGTGGGCTCTCTGAGTGCCCTGACGATAGTTTTATTTTGTTGTGCCGAGCCCTTTTAATGTCATGTAGTTCCATCCATTCATTCTTGGGGCTGATCCCTGTGCTCCTGGAGCTCCGTTCAGGAAGGTTTTTGCTTACACCAAAATATTCATACCACAAGTCTAAAATGTAGCTATTTATATTTGTGGCTTTTGAGAAGGTCATGAGTCATTGCAACATCGTGATTTTAACTGCCCAAGAACTAGTTGGGGTTCCTTTTTGGGGTATGGCTGCCTTTATGTGAATGCACGCTGCAACTCCATGCTTTTCTCTCATCCCAATCGACGCTCATGGCCTTGTGATGAGGATGAGCCAACTCTGGCTGGGTAGACACAGGCAGAGTTCAGGATTCTGGGAGGCTTCCCCAGGGTTCTGATGATGTCAGGAGCTCCTGGCCCCTCCGCTTCCTTTATCATCCTCACCCTTTCTGTCTCTCACATAATCTGTGACCCTGACAGAAACACTGCTACTTCCATGAAAACTAGGAGGTTTCAAAGGTAGTGAAAATGCCACCCCCCAAAGGTTCATATCTTTGAATGTTTTGTCCCTAGTTGATGGAACTATTTTTGGAAGGATTAGGAGGCATGACCTTGTTGGAGAAGGTGTGTCCCTAGAGGTAGGCTTTTTTTTTTTTGAAAGTGCACAACAGGCTTATTCTACGGTTTGCCTTCTACCTTCCGAATAATGATGATGTAAAGCTCCTAGCTACTGCCCCAGCCCCAGGCCTGCCTACCTGCTGCCATGTTCCCTGCCATGGTGGCTAATGGACTCATCCTCTGGAACTCTAGGCAAGTCCCCACTTAAATGTTTGTTTTTAATAAGTTGCCCTTGCTACAGTGTCTTTTCGCATAATAGAAAAGTAACCAAGGCTGTTCCCTTCCCCACTGTGTCTTATGGGGCACAGAATTCCATCATTTCCCCCTTGCTTTCTGCCTCCCGTCTTCCAATCTTGGCATCACCTGCAGCCCATGCTGTCTAGGTGAATGTCACTTGTCTCGGAACTGATGCCATCCCAAGCCACCTGCTTCATGTGTGTGGCTCTGGTCAGTTTCCTGAAGACAGGGATTGCATCTGGATCTTATTTTTGTTTCTCCATTTTCCCAAATGAATGTTCAATAAATACTAGCAGATTGATTGACATTTCCCCCTCCTCTGCATTGTGACAATGGGACATAGGGAACTGTTTGTTTCTTTGGTGAGATTTCTCATTGGGTACGAGGCACTGAGAGAGGACTTTAAATGTTAGTTAAGGACTATGGAGATGGTTCGGTGGGTTAAGTCACTTGGCTCCTAATAACACAAGCCTGAGCGCTACATAAAGGTGGAAGGAGAGAATCAACTCACAAAATTATCCTCAATCTCCACACAAATCTAAAAAGTTGATTGAATACATTCAGTTGGGAGCAGTTTTTGTGTCTGTTGGTAATGAAGTTCACCAGATTCTATTTAGGAATGTATGCATATACGTTTACCACATATACATATATGCATGCAATAATTAGTGTAAAAAGAGACCATGAGTTTGAAGGAGAGTGGGGAGGGATATCTGGGAGGGCTCAGAGGAAGGAAGTTGAGGGGAAATGTTGTAATTATATTATCTCAAAAACAATGCAGTTCACAGGGCCTGAACGGATGATCGGTGGTTAAGAGCACTTAACTTTACTTGTAGAAGACCTGAATTTGATTTCCAGTTCCCATATGGTGGTTCACAACTGTCTGTAACTCTGGTTTCAGGAGATTCTATGTCTAACCTCTATGGGTTCCTGCACACACGTGGTGCACTTTCTTACACTCAGGCACACACATATATACATAAAATGAAATAAGTAAATGGTTCATAGGATGCTGAGCCGCTGGAGGGGCTACTGGAGGGCTCTTTGGTCCCCAAGCATTGACACCATCCCAAATCCGTCTCCAGATCAGGATCTGCCAGGCAGTGCGGTCAAAAAGTTGTGGTTGTGGGGTCGGTCCTGAGTCTGCCTTGACACCACTTCTCCCATGAGCTCTTCTTCCCCAAGGCAGCTTCTGATTGGACATTTAGGCATTCTGCTTTGTAAAGCTCCCGAAGAAATTATATCCCTGTCATATTTGAACACTCTGAAATGGGAAAGAATTACTTTACCGTGCATCCCCCCACCCCTCCCACCCCTCTGCGAAATGTTTGAAGCTAACAGAATGTTTTCAAGCAATTTTGTGCCACTAGATTTGGCGAAAGTTGCTTCAAGTGTCTTTCCAGAGCCTTTCGTAGGAAAGTAATTGTGTAATTAGCTATAAATTAGTAAAATTATGCTAATTACTTCCAGGTGTGACATATTTTGTGCTTAAAAACAAGGAAGAGAAAGAAAGGGGCTGTCGCTGTACTTTCCAAGTGGAGGTTGCCCAGGCAGCCTGTCAGGCTGATATGCACATTTACCTAATATTATTTTTTTTAATTATATAATTTCTGAATAAGTACAAACAGACCCAGGAACAAAAGTGCACCAGACAAAACCCAGGGCTGGCTCTTTTCTATATGTGCTTAATTAACAGGAACGCAAGTAGGAGATCTTTTAGAACCTTCCTTTCAGACTTTTAGTGGGGTAACACAAGCGGGGAGGCTGGTGTCAGAGAGGCCTTTGGTTTCTCTGGGCATTTAGGTCAGAGGCAGTTCGATGGCGGCTGGGTGTGTCTCTTGTCACACTCCCTGCAGCTTCCATTCTCGATACTGAGCGGCTGTACTCTGACTAAGGAATGGCTGTTGCGTGGCATGCTCCTGGTATTGTCGGCTCTGTCTCCTTTGCGGGCGGTACTTTATCATAATGGTCGATCTTAACACAGTCCTTGACGTATGTAGGTTTGTAGGGCAGGTATTATGTTCTTCGCAGGACAGAGTCACCCATTGCTTAATGGTGGGAATGTGCCCCGAGAAATGGCGTCATTAGGCAATTTCATTGTTGTTGTGCAAACATCTTAGAATGATCTTACACAAACTGAGACTACTGAAGTGACTAGGAGCTATGAATTTATGGGACCTCTGTCGTATGTGGTCCATCAATGGATGAAATGTTCCGGTACACATGCGGACTACATTGTCCTAGGGTACAGTAAGTTAATAAAAATAGAGGGGGGCGTGGGAACAGAGAATAAAAATTGAATATATCTCCCCCCACTCTCTGTGCTTCCCCCTCTCCTACCTCCTTTCTAAATGTATTCAAGCAGGACCATCACTACCTGCACACAGTAGTAATGATGATACCACTTAGAGCAATCAATTAACTAATCAGCTATTTCTGTAGGTTAAATATGTTGGGTTCTGTGATAGGTGCTGGGCATCCAAAGACCAATGCAACGTTATAGTTCAGTGATGAGGGGAGAGACCTGACAAATACTGAGATATAATATTGTGAACACTCTAGTTACAGTGACCCTAGGTCTCTGATTCTCACTCTCCTTCCCTCTCTTTGACACAGGATTTCTCTGTGTAGCCTTGACTGTCCTGGAACTCTCTGTGGACCAGACTGGCCTTGTAGTCACAAAGATCCACCTGTCTCTGCCTTCAGAGTGTTGAGATTAAAGACATGTGCCACCATCATCCAGTAAATTTTACATTGACTTTCCTTCCTTCCTTCCTTCCTTCCTTCCTTCCTTCCTTCCTTCCTTCCTTCCTTCCTTCCTTCCTTCCTTCCTTTGTTCCTCCCCTCCTCTATTTTTTTGGTGGTCTTGAATTTTCTAAGGCTATTTCCATTTCTAAACACGTTATCTCATTGCCTTTCTTCAAATATACTTATGCTCTCAAAATATTGGGTCTGAACTGTCATTTGGAGAACCTGACCCTAGAGAATGTAATAGAGGAATGTCCAAACACCATAGCAGGACAAGAATTGTCCACACACACAGAGGAGGGATTTGAGCAGGGTCTTCAAGGGGATGGGTGGAGTATTCCAGGTAGGGGAGGAGAAGTCAGCAGAGCTGATATCCAAGAAGGTTGGGGAGGGATGCCCACAACTGAAGTTCAATGACAGCTCAAGCCCTGTTACTGGGACCATGGTTTGGCAGCTCCGTGTAGGCAGATCAGCTGCTAGACAAGGAGCAATCTGGTCTTGACCAGTTTTTTATATCCAGATCTCTGCACATCTATCAACAAATAACTTCTGAAAGTTGATGCATTGTGAAAATGAATTGTTTGTGGCTCTTTGCAGACGTGGCTAAGACCACACGTGTCATTTACCAGGCCACATGCAACGTGACATCTCACTCCCTTGCTAAAAGTTGTTAAGGACTTAAGATGGCAGTCAACACTGTCGTGTGAACTATGGCAGACTTCTGGCTACACAGCTTGCATGCTCATATGCTAGCTCTTCTAAGCTGTGTGTGCTGTCTGTTAGTACCGTCAGGCTGCTGACAGTAGATAGGAGTGGATGCTGTTGGTGTCATTAGCTAGCTATTTATTTATTGATAAACGTAGATGCCATTGGTGTTATTAATTTATCCTTTTAAAAATAAATTAGTTAACACATAAAACAAAATTATTTTAATGAGATAGCAGGATGAGCTAACACACACGTGTAGAGTATGATATTTAAATCAAATCAAATATACTTATTGCTTCATTCATTATTTCTTTGTGCTGAAACTGTCAAAGTATTTTCTGGTTGCTCTTTGAAATGTACATTACACCAACGTCATCTATAGTAAGCCTACTTGGAAGCATGGCATGGTAACACACACTTGTAATCTCAGCACTTGGGAGATGAAGGCAGGAGCATCAGTTTAAGGCCAGCCTGGGCTAGATGAGATCCCGTTTCTAAAAGCAAAACACAGAAAAACAGAAAAGCAGCCCACTGTGCCGTAGCACCCAGGGCTTCTTGCTCCTATCAACTTTCCATTGATCCAACATTTTCCACCCCGTCTTTCTCTGCTCGCCAAAACCTCTGGGAAAAATCACCCTTTCACTCCCAACTTCTGAGAGGTAAAGTCCTTTAGATTCTAAGTCTAATGATACAATATGACACTTTGCTTATTCCGCTTAGCACAACCGTCTCCAGTTCTGTCAGAACCATTTCAAATAACAGAGTTCTCTTCTTCTTCTTTTTTTTTGTAGTCGAGTAATATTCTGTTGTGTAGATGTAGCATGTTTTCTCTATCCACTCATCCCTTGATGTCCGTGTTGGTTGTTCCTATTTCTTGGTGACTGTGAACAGCACTGCAGTAGACACAGATGTGCAGCTCTCTTTGACACTCGTTTCCAGCCTTGCCTGCCCCGGAGCCAGATCACAGGGACCCTTCAACACAATCTTCTCTGTGTCTGCCCCCACCCACATGTTGGGGAGACTGCTGTGGTCTCAGTGTCAGAAAACTCCAAACTGCACCAGTTGAATGACTTTGGGAAAATGGCTTACTGTCCCCTGGGGGAGGCTCACTTCCCTTTCTTTGGGAAGAGAGAACCTCTACTGAAAAAAAAAATGCCTTCATAAGACCCAGCTGTAGGCTGTAGGGCGTTTTCTTAATTAGTGATCAATGGGGGAGGTCCCAGACCATTGTGGGTTGGTGTCATCCTTGGGTTGGTGGTCCTGGGTGCTATTAGAAAGCAAACTGAGCTAGCCATGGAAAGCAAGCCGAGAAGCAGCACCCCTCCATGGCCTCTGCATCAGCTACTGCCTCCAGGTTCCTACCCTGTTTGAATTCCTGTCCTGACCTCCTTCAATGATGGGTACTGGGGAAGTGGAAGCCGAACAAAGGCTTTCTTGCCCAAGTTGCCTTGGTCATGGTGTTTCATCACAGCTGTAGTGACCCTGACTAAGACATGGAGGCTCCCTGGGCCAGGGTTACTCATCTGATAAGCAGTGGGGTTAGAACTCCAATTTAGTTTTCTTCGCTGAAAGTCTATGTTCTTATTAAGAGCACCATGCTTTATGTAATTACAGCAGCCTATTAAGTTAATGATTATTTCCCCCAGCCCAGGAGTATTCTTGAGGGAGTGAAGTTTTGAGGAGTGGGGAGGGTTGCATGTGGGGAGATTGTGGTTAGGAAAATGAGGAGAAGAAAAGAAAGAGGGCTTGAGGGAAGGGCTAAGTTTAGGATCACAGGAGACCCATTGAGAAGCATGATGCTGGTTCAGCGGCCTGGGTCTCTAGGCAGCCATCGGCTTCTCCATCAGTGGTTTTCATCAGGAGACCAATGAACCAATATTTACTTGGGGATTTAGAAACGGACGCAGGTTTACTGTTAGAGGGCACTTGACAAAACAGCCATTTTCTCTGGCCTTAGAACTCTAGCCCTGCAGCCCCAGGAGGTCGGTGATTTTCTTTAGTGAGTTTGTGGGAGCTTAAGCAGTTTCTAGCACTCTGTCAAGTTAACACAGAGGAGTGTCGGGGTGGGGCGTGGGGGACCATGACAGGCTTGAGTGGGCCTGTCCTCAACTGATGAGCCAGTTTCCCCAAAGGGTCACTTCACCTGGCTTTGGTTTCCTGTATCACTTCCCATCCTCATGAAGATGACCTCTATCCTCTAGTCTTCTCTGATGTGCCCTGATCCTCAGCGGGTGCCAGGGCGACACACACTTTACTAATTAGGAAACCTGGACTCTAAGAGAAGCCACAACATCTGCCAGGTCCCGGAAGCAGGTTTGGTTTGGCGTGTCACCGTCTTTTGTGACCTCTCTACTTCCCTTCTGGTGCCTCTGCCCCTGTAAGAAGAATCTGATATGAGGTTAGCCTGCATCTTTGCAAAGAACGGCATTGTTACGGAGGTCACTTCTGAAGACCTCATAGCTGGGGCTCTGGGTTCCTGCAGGCAGGTCCCTAGTGATGCTTTTAGTTCCTTGTCCTCACTAACTTCTCTGTTCTCTGGAGGACTAACTTGTAGCAGGTGGCAGTGATGGTTTGGATATGGAGCATACCACATCCAGTTCAAGGCTTGGCTTCCTGCTGGTGATCTTTTACTGGTAAATGACTGTAGCATGAAGGTTCTGACCTAATCAGTGCATTCATTTGTTGACAGGTTAGTAATTTGATGCGACCATTGGAAAGTGGTAGAAACATTGGGAGGTAGGCTCTACTCAGAGACAAAGGGTTACAGGGAGTGTGACCTTGAGAACTATATCTTCTTCTAGCTCCTTTCTGTCTCTCTTTTCCTCACACTGCCATGAGATGAGTGTCTCCACTCCATCATACTGTAGTAGGAAGCAGCCTGTTTGTTCTCGGCCTCCTAGATCAGAAATAATCACACAAATTATTATATTATATTATATTATATTATATTATATTATATTATATTATTATATTAATTAAATCACTGCTTGCCCTATCAGTGCTAACTTCTTATTGGCTAGCTTTTGCATCTTAATTTAACCCATTTCCATTATTTTATATTTTACCACAAGGCTCGTGACCTACCAGCAAGGTTCCATGTGGCAGCTCACATCTTTCCCCTCTGTAGTTTCACAGCATCTCTCTGACTCCGCCTTCTTTCTCCCAGCATTCAGTTTAGTTTTCCCCACCTAGCTCTGCTCCGCTAAGCCACAGGTCAAAGCAGCTTCTTTCTTCATTAGCCGTTAAAAGCAACACATATACAGAAGAACTTCCCACATCCTCATATCCTCTTGGTTGTGATGCTCTGACTTGCCTCAGGTCCAGCCAGTCATAGGCTCAAAACCTCTAAACTGTGTGCCCAAATACACCATTTTTGTTTTTAAATACTTTATCTCAGTATCCGTCACAGTGATAAAAAGATAACAAACACAATGACCCGTGCCAATGCTACAAAAACTTTGAACCTAGCACAGGATCTGTAAAAGCTGCCTTTTACAGGTAAATCAGAACCTCTCTCTTTGTACTCTCTCTTTAGTAGCCACAATTGGTAATATGCATGTCTTCTAGACTTTTTTATTGTGGATATGCTATATGTCTTATAGGCAAAAACGTTTAAATATAAGCAGACTCATTCTATATCCATGGTATTACAACTCTCATTTTCATTAAGAAATCTTTTATGGTCCTGTAGGAGCCAACAGCCCTAGTTCATTCTTCTTAACACATGACAGTATTTGTATTTTAATTTCGGGATGATCCAGTTGATTTGCCCTAGTCTCAGCTGATGGACAGTTGGGTGGACTCCAGCTTTTCCTCCTGCAAACAGCATTCTGGACAGCATCCTCATACAGTTGGATATGTAAATGAAACTTGTGGTGCACGGATTTGTGCATTTGGAATTTTGATCAATATTGCCACATTGCTCTTAAAAAGGTTGTCTTCATTTACAGGATTTTTTTGTACATATTCAATAAATGCTGTGGAAATTGTCCCTGACAGTTTGTATAATTATTCTTGTGATCCAGCTCGCCACTCTGCTCAGGGTAATTCTACCACATTCTGGAGGAAGATGTCAGCCTATCTCATCCGTTGCTGACTTGGGGCCTGGAGGCATCATTTCCCTTGTAGAGGTAATGATGTGTCTCATGAAGAATAGATCCAGAGACCCAATGAATATTTGTTACATCTTTTCTCCAATGTCTGGTTATTGAGAAACCCTTTCTGAAGAACACACACACACACACACACACACACACACACACACACACACAAAAACCACATAGGGCATCAGTGAACCAAACAGATTCACTGAAGCCCATCCTGGTGAACTGATGAGTCTATTAGGGTTACTTATAGGAGGATTGGTGACATGTTAAACAAAGAACATGGGTGGCTCACCAACAGTCTCTGTGAGTTCATTTATGCATCAGTCCGGTTGTTTCTGAAAGACACCATTTCCTTGGAGTCCTCTGTCACCTCTGGCTCTCAAGTCTTCCTACCTCTTCTTCCACATAGCTCCCTAAGTCCTGAGGAGAGGGATTTAATGGAGGCATCCTATTTTGAACTGAGTGCTCCAAAACCTCCTTTTCTCTGCACAGTGTCCAGTTCTGGGTCTCAGTATTAGCTCCCATCTAGTGCAATAAGAAACTTCTCGGATGATGGCTGAGCAAGGCACTGCTCTATGGCTGTCGCTGAATGTGATTCGGAGTCATTTTGTTGCTGTGTTCCTAAAGGTGATTCTAAAAGGGACTTTTCTTTCACCGCCTCTTTTCCAACTCTCACTGGGCTTCTTTCTGCAACTTAGATAGGAGAAGGTGAGGCGCAATTTGCTTTCTGATCGGCATGCATTCCAAATGGTACCCTGTGTGCTGCACAGGACCTTCTCAAAATCCACGTGCTTCCCAGTTAAAACCTTCCCTTCCACCCAAGCATCCAGGGGCCCTGCCTCATTCTAGATGTTGGGCTCCATACAGTCTATTAAATTAAGAGTTTTTATTCTGCAACTACAAGTTCAGACAAGTCACTAGTATTCCATGTCTCAGTTGCCTAAACATGGCTTGAACAAGGACAATGCCAATAGACATGCTAACCTAGAATAGGGAAAGCTGAGGAGGCCTCAATCCTTGGTAAGAACTACAGGCAACTAATGAATGAGAGAAATGGTCTTCCCCCGGAAAGAACACAGCATTTGGTTACCCACTACCAAATGATCAACCTTGGTGGCAACATACACAGATTCAAACCAGATGGGGTCCCAGTGTTTATATGGAGAAGTGGGCATGGGACCCCAGCTCTAACCAAGAAACTATCTGCAGATGGCAGCTGCTGACAAAAGAAATCTAGTTTTCTCCAATGGAGTCTCACTAGGTATGTGAACCACACATTAGGCTAGACCCCCATTCCCAGGAGTACTAGGCCAACACAGAAGAACTCAATGGTATTTTGGTAGACTTTTGTCTCATTTGCTTGCTTGGGCATTTTAAATTTTTCCTTTTCCTTCCTTCCTTCCTTCCTTCCTTCCTTCCTTCCTTCCTTCCTCCCTCCCTCCCTCCCTCCCTCCCTCCCTCCCTCCCTCCCTTCCTTCCTTCCTTTCTTCTTGTCTTATTGGTATTTTGCTTGTATATTTTGGTTTCTGTTTTGTGTGTATTTCTGTTTTTTTAAAGAGGGGAAAAAGAGAAAGGGCATGGAGTTGGGTGGGTGGAAAAGTGGGGAGGATCTGGGAGGAGTTGGGGGAGAGAAATGTGTGATCAGAACATATTGCAAAACTGTTTCTAAATACTGTTTTTAAATAAACAAAAAAGAAATCAGTTATGAAGTGGAGAGAGGACTCTAGATGGCATTTGAGATGTCAGCCTTGTACATGTGGGGTAGGGTGGCACTTGTTGGCTTCGGGCAGAAGTTCTGCCTTTCTGAATGCTGTGCTTTGAGAGACCTCTCTCCCAATGGCCTTGTCTCTGGGGCACACGGCCTGCTTTCCTGGTCTGTCTTTACTCTATATATAGAAGGAGAGTGTCTTTTAGTTTGCCAACAGTAATCCTCTCCACAGTGCCAGGCAACTAGTGTTAATCCCTCTATCTGAGCCTATGTCCTCTGAGGTCTACAGCTTCCCATTGTACCCCAGAGCAAGGGAGAAAGCAGCTCATGGGAGCGAGCTGGAGATGGGGCAAGCTGACTCCTTAGTCTGAGTATGACCATTGTTGTGACATGTCCCCTGAAGGCTAATATGCTAAAAGGCTTGCTCTTAGAACAATGTTCAGAGAGGTGCTTGTGAAGTGATTAGATCATGAGGGCTTTGACTTAATCAATGGATTAATCCATTGCTAGATTTTAAGTTTGATGGCATTGTTGGGACATGGAAGGAACTATGAGGTAGGACCTATTTGGCAAGTTGAGTGGTCACTGGGGCTGTGTCTTGTAAAGCATTTTCTTGTCTCTGGCCCCTCTTGCTTCCTGGCTGCTGTGAGGTGAACAGCCTTCCACTCCATGCCGTTCTGTTGAGACGTTCAAATCTTACAGGGAACGCTCCAATCCTGTGGCCTTCCGTCTGATCTCAAAGGTTTTAGAAGGCTCGTCCCTCCCAGCTCTGCTGTCTGAAGCACACTTCTCTCTCTAGTGCTGGTTCTGCTCCCTCTGATGATTCTGTTTGGCAGATATCCCATGGCTCTGGCATCTCCAACATCTTAGGTTTATCAGTGCAATTCGGGCTTTTACAGAGTCACAAAACTGCCCGCATGTGGGGACTGTCCTGCCTACTACACGCCTGGGCCTCAGAGGCTCTCCTCAATCACAAAGGAATATTCCATAACCCCTTTACCTATGTATCCTTCATGGCATTAAAGCCGTAAGCATGTGAAAAAAACGCTAGCACATTTGACTTCCTGTTTGGGGCGGAACCTGACCCTCATGAATCATGTTAGCAACAGCTTTTATTTGTTGTTGCCTTTTAGTAGCAAGACATTCCTTAGGCCTTTTCTTTCCACAAGCTGGACTCTTAGCAGGTGGGGTCTTGACTTGAGGGCACCCCTCCCTTTACGTGAGCCAGGCCTTTTCAATCTCCTTATCTCATCACAAGCCTTGGCTCTAGCTTTGAACTTCCTGGGGCCCCTTTTCTCCTCAAGTTGTCCATTTTGTATTTCTGTTTGCCCCACTTGCTCTTTTCCATTGTAGACCCACATACGGGGAACCACTAACAATCACACAACAGATTCAACATTAGGCTGTCTTAAAATCTCCTCCACCAAAGAGATTGGTCCCTTGATTTTCAGTTTAGACTCCAGCGAGTTCTTAGAACAAGGGCAGAGAGCCACAGTCTTTGCCAAAACATCCCAAGAACGGTTTCTAGTTCAGTTGCTAAAGTTGTTTCCCTCAAGACCTTTTGAGCTGGACCTCAAGAGTCCACACTGCTCCCCAGCACGACTGCCTTCCAAGCCTTCCAAGCTCCTACCAGGATGGCCATTGAGTTCTGCACACACTATTCAACCATTTTCCTAGTCCAAATTGCCAAAGTCTGGCTTTCATATTCCTCCAAAAACCTCATGCAGTCAGGTCTGTCACACCAACAGCCCACTCCTTGGTACCAACTTCTTAGTTTCTTTTCTATGGCTATGACAAAACACTGTGGCCAGGACAACATATAAAAGAAAGCATTTAGTTGGATTTATGGTGCCAAAGTGTTAGCATCCATTGAGTAACTTTCGAACTATGGGGGCTTCTGACTCAGGCTCTCTCTGGGGCCTGGACGGCTGGCCCAGACCCTGCAGTGGAGGAGGAGCTTGGTCCATAAGTCCTGTATTCACGTTGCTTTGGCTTTCAGTATAAAGTGAAGACAGGGATTGCACGCCCAGGCCGCTGGCCTTCATCCAGGCCTTGGATATTTGAGAGGAATGAGGTGGCTTATTCTCTTCTTCAATTTAGGCTGGGTCATTTTGTCCTTCTCTCAACTCCATTCATAAAATGGCATAGGTTTCCACATATGCTACGCACATGCATGCACGTAGGACTCTAAGAAGACAATTTAGCAAATTTATGAACCAGGCCTTTGCTTAGGCCTGTTGTGAGGAGTGAGGACTCTTGTGGTTTGAATGTTGGTGTCAACACCTTTAAAGTATTGATTGAGCTTTGAACCCAGGAGTAAAAGGTTTGTGTGGAATTCAAACACAGGATTTCAAACCCCTGCGCTCTTCCCGAGCATCTCAGGGGCTGTAATAAGGGGCAAGCATCTTTGATGGCAAATGTTACAATTTTACAGTGTGAGTACAAATTGGATCATGATTAATGATTTTGATATATAGTCCTCCTCACCTTGATGGGATAATAGATTGTCTATCAACATGTCTGAGGCCTTGAATTCTTTAGAGTCCGGCAGTTGCGTCTTCATGCAGATGAACGTATACTTGATTGAAAGATCAGTCTCAGAGCGACCCCTCTGAAGCACGCCGCTTCTCTCTCTTCCTTTCACCTTCTTTTCTGTGCTAGTTCTACAGATTTTAAAACACGATGGCTTCCCATTGCTTCTAGAATGTTGCTGTACATGCCGGAGTGCCTGGTACTGGAGAGAAACCATGCTGCCTGACCTGTTTCCAGTGTGCTCACCCGACATTCCTTATTCTTGCTCTTGCCTGCCTCCATATCTCCTTTTTTTTTTTTTTAAATTTTGCCTCCTTCCTTTACTTTTGATTTAATCTATAAAGGTGAAGATAGCTAAGCTTATGGGTAACTTAGGGTATTAGGAACAAGTCCTATCTGTTGTTGAAGCATCTAGAAGATTCTGTTTGATTCAGCAAATGTTTAAAGAGTATCTGCTGTGGTCAGCAAAAGGAGAAAGACCAATAAGGGTGGTTCCTTTGCTCTAGAAGCTACTGAGCTTCATTTCCCATCCTTCCGCATCTTATGACAGTGTGGTCCACGGTCTCTCCTTACACTGACACATCCCAAGCAATGTCTTCATTTCCAGGATGCACACACACGCTCCTCCCCTGCCTTCCATTGATTGGGCCAAGTACACACATGTGTGTGCCAGGGAGGATGGATTTCCTTCTAGACAGATGTGAGACATAGAACAATGGCATCTCCTAAAGGTTCCTGGACTACAGTAGCTGCTATGGGTATTGTTCTCAGCCCAGGGGCGGGGCCACCATGCCAACTCACTCTGTAAGGGAGGGCCCCATAATGGTCTATGGAGAAAATACCACGGGGATTGGAAAAAGCATGGCAGGTCTCTTTCCAAAGAAAACATTTGTTTCCTCCAGCTATGGGAGGTCTCGAAATCATCCTTTGGCGGCTCAGACAAGCAGGAGAATGCTGTTTTTGAGATGGGATCCTGTGCAGGAGAAGCCCCAGGGAAAGGGTCTGTCATTCAGATCCATGAGTAGGTAGAATCAAAATGATCAACTTTGCCATGGGGGATTTGAACTTTCCTGAGAGGTTAGTCCCCTGAGCTTCAGGCTGGTGACCCAGGATGATGTCAAGGGCCGTGCCTGTGAGCCAGAGTCAGACATCTTGTTCTTGTGTGAAATCAGGCCCTTCCTTTAGGAGGCCCTGCGGATCCCTGGGTTGGTTCCTCTGCTACAGATCGTTTTGGGAGATTCCCAGGTGTGGAGAGATGGGCTGAGGGTGGACTCTTGGTCCCCTTTGACACGAGGCCACCCCCCAGGGCTTCAGGGAGAGGTATCCGCTGAGGGAATTGCTCACTTCTCACCGCGTGGGGTGTGTGACAGGCTAGTGAAGAAGCAGACGGCGGGGGCGGGCGCCGGCAGGCAGGGTGGGATGGCGGCAAGCTCTGTTGCTGTCTGGCGGCTGTGACAGCGGGTACCTGCCTGCCGGCCTCCGCCTGCGCCACCGCCCAGCCTGCGCTGACAGGCTGCCTGTTAATTGGGGAGGCACAGAGGAAATCACGACTGAGATTTGCTGGGGCTCAGCGCCCTGTGTGATGCTCTCACACCCTTAATCAGAGAGAGGACTGTGCGGACCCATAGGCCTGTCACCAGCCTAAGAGCTACAAGCAAGGTCGGGTTGTAGGAGTTCCTTGTTTGGCTTAAAAAAAGAAAATCTTAACAAAAGAAAGGAGGAAGGAAGCAGCCTGTAGTTGGGCTTTGGAAGCCAGGGTGGGAATGGGGGTATAAGGGGGTGGGTTTGGTGGGGAGGGGGAGTATAGAGAGAGGAGTAAACTGGGACCTCCAAAGACCCCATTTGCATAAATGCATAAATGACCAAAGCAGAAAGGAACCAGACTATAGGCCTTTCCAGCCCCTGCCCCCCACCCCGTGAGGAAAGTGGATCGATCCCTCACCAGTGTGGGTGATTGCCACCAGGACTCCAGCGTCCTGTAGATGCTGTCTCCCGCAGTGGGTAGATGCAGGGTCCACCAAGAGTGGTGTGGTGCTCTGTGGTCTAGCTTACACACAGCACACACATGCACATTAGGGGGTCACGGAGCAGCTATGATGGCTCCACTTCCTCGCCAGTGGCGGGAGGGGGCGGGGCCTATGAGAAGGCCTTACCGAGAGTCACACTCTAGCTAGAGGCAGGGTTGGTGCACCTCCAGTTTTAAACCGGGGTTCAGAGTGACTTCGGGGAGTCTTGGATGTCTTTTCACATCTTTCCCAGTTACTACCCTTTCTGGCCCGCGGATATGACTGAAACCATAGTCTTAGAGAGCTACCCACTACCATTCAGGCTTAGCTCACAATTAGGCAGCAAAGTTTTCCGAGAAGCTTATATGGTAAGTCCAGCCGGTAATTTCTTTCAGAGAAGAATGAGGGAGGTAAGGATTGTACATACTTCTGGCTAGAGTGCTTGTGGTGGGAGGAAACATCTGGTCACTGAGGGCACAGGAACAGGGGCCAAGAGCTCGGCAATGCAAGCCCAAGATCAGCTCCCCCTCCACAACTAATTCCGTCGCCATCAGAAGTTAGCCCCCATTAGATGCAGACTTTAGGTGCCCCCATCGCACCTGTGGGCAGGTGAGGATCCATGGCCTAGCCATGGTACTCCCACTCGGGCACGGGCAGCTCCTGCAGCTGACATTCTCCTGGAGTCTGACAGAATGGGACCTGTGGGGAAAGCTGCCACGTCAGCACCCGGCCCTGCCTCGCACTCCAGCAGCTAATTAAAGCCGGGAAGGTAATTTATTGCTGAGGGAGACTGTGCGGGAGGTTTGGCTTAGCTGAAATGGCCCCCAAAGAGTTATGGAAAGCTAAAGTGGGTTTTCAGAAGCAAAAGTTAATTGCTCTTCACTTAGCATTTCGGTGTCGTCTCGGCTCTGAGTTACACGCGTGCTGAGCGGAGGGTTTTCCCCAGATGTGAGGTAGGGAGGGCAGGCCTGGAGCAGGGGTGAGGGTAGGGTGTGTGTGTGTACCGCAGCCAGGGCTTCCAGGTGACTGGAGGGCCCTGACCATGGATTAAAAGGACCACCCCTCTTCCCACAGGGGCCTAGACCAGACCTGCTTCTTGTAAACTCAGTCCCAGTTGGAGTGGGGCAGGAGGTGTCTATGCCGAGTAGAGTTCCTAGTGGTAGTGGTGGGGGGAGCTCCTGTCTGGAATTTGGACACTAGAAGTGAGGACAGTGAGGACCCTAGTTCTGTCCTGAAGCTAGGTCAGGGACTTGGGCATGATCCTGCCCCACCTCTCGATTTAATGACGGCTGCTTAGATGGTGACATTTAATATCTCCTGACGTTCTGATCCACACCCCTCACCTCCAGGATTCAGGCGGATGCTGTCGGCACTGCCGTTAGTTAGGTAGGCACTCAGACCTCAGTGGGCTTGGAAGACATTGAGGATGGAAGTCATACCCAGCATTGGAACCCACCTCCTGTTTTCCTGGTAGCCCATTGACTTTTCACAAGAATAATAACACAACTGCTCCCGCTCTAAGATGGAAAGACCACAAGGGAAGGAGGGAGTATCACAGTGGCCCCTCAAGACTTAGAGTACCACACAGTGTTGTATTGCAGGGTAGAGCGTGGAGTAGCAGGGCTGGAGACCCACTGGCCAAATTCTATTTCCACTTGAAGCGTGGCTAATTTATAAACTTCTTTTTCTTTTTCCTCCAGTTCTCTTAAATCTACTCTGTTACATGAATTCTTTGATGAAAAGTATGAGAACTGAGTCGTACCTTTGGCCCACCTGGGCAGAGACACTGAATTCTAAACTTCCCCTCAAATTGTAAGCTTGCATGGATACCATCTCTTCGTCCCTTAAGAGTTTATTCAAATGGGCTGTCAAGCAGCTGGATAGAAAATTGCCTCTCAGGAAGCTGTATCCTGAAACTTTAAGAAATAGTATAAAAGCCCCTTTTCAAATAAAAACGTGGCTCTGGTCTCTGTGGTCATGAAGCACCCTTCTCTATGGAGTGCATCTCTTTCTTCTGTAATAAACACTCAGCAGAAAGCACACGGGCAGGGGTAGGGAGAGGGAAGAGGCGGAGTGAGTGGAGTAAGATCTTGGTAACATTCTGTGACCCCCTTTGGCAGAGGAGACTTGGTTTTCGGCTGAATACTAGTGGATGCATTGGTCACCTGAGAGAACTTCCTGGCCCCTGCTGTGTATCTATTACTTTGTGGATAACAGCATTAGCACACAGAGGTTAAAAAGCATGTAGCCAGGCTGTGTTAGCCAAGATGCTCAAAAGTCTGTTCAAGTAGGAAGGGCCTTGTTATGGTTTGGCGTGTCAAGTGTCTTCCACAGACTTCTGTATTGGCATTCTTGGTCTCCAGACGGTGGTGCTAAAAAATTATAGGATCTTTAGGAGCTGAGGAAGGGGGTACCTGGAGAGAGTGAGCAAGTGTGTGTGTGTGTGTGTGTGTGTGTGTGTGTGTGTGTGTGTGTGTGTGTAAGAGAGAGAGAGAGAGAGAGACAGAGAGACAGACAGACAGACAGACACACACACACCCTGAGAGAGAGAGAGAGAGAGAGAGAGAGAGAGAGAGAGAGTTGGTGGGTTTCTGGTCTGATATTTCTGCCTTCTAGTCCTCTTAGATGTGAGGGGTCCCAACGCATACCCCCAGAACTGCATTCCCTGCTGTGATGGACTTTAATTCATGAGTCAAAACAAGCCCTTCTTCCTATAAATAAATAAATATATAATTGGCAGGAGCCAGAGGGAGGGGAGCACAAGCTGCCTTGCACGGGGACCTTCCATGTCCATAGCATAGCTACCCTCTGCCCAGGTATAACTAGTAATGGGGACCATTTATTTAACGTGATTTGTCCTGTCGCTGTTCTTCTCTTGGGAGGCTCTGAGGCAATCTCCAGCTGCATTTTGGAGGGGGAAGCTAGTGAGAAGATTAGGGTTCTGCATTTAGCCATTCAGTCTGCTGTAGTTGGTAACCAGCCTATGCTCTAGAGGCACAGCCAGGTCAAACCTCAGATTTGGGGTTGTTTTAGTTGGAGGAGTGCACAGTACACCGAGGTGACTATGATTTCGGAGAGTCTTTAGCAATGCCTGTGACGTGAGTAGGGAGCTCTTGTTTTGATTTCCTCAGCTTTCCCACTCTGTGGTTCTGGGAGTAAGTGGAGGCCGGGACTAATTTGAATTTGGGTGGAAAATGGAGCCGATGAAAGTGATGTAATAGATGAAATCGTTAAATCCCACTCTCCAGCAGAGGGATAGTTAGTCTCTCTCTCTAACATAGGAATATTCAGTAGAGGACATGCAGACCTCACGCCAGCCACTACAGCCACTAAGGTCAATCAGAAAGGTCCAGATGGTAGGAGCCCTGTGAGAAAGGCATGGAAGTCCCTTGGAAAACACTGCTCTGTCCATTTCTTATGGTGGACAAAAGAACTGTTCATGTCATATATAGTGTGGGCAAGGTTGAGTTCAGTTTTAGCTATGGTTTAAGAAATACAATGAAAAAGGAATGATTAAACCCCCTGAACATAAGATGTAACATTCAACCAAATCCTTGCTTTATACTGCTAGGTCTCAGGAATAAATCATAGCAATGCTAATCTGAGGACAAACACAATGAGATTGACCTCTCTGTGGAGAAGGCATCTATCCAGTAATTTGTGGTGAATCCAAATATTTTTTTGAACATTCATTTTCAAAGCTGTCTTCCATATTATCAAAACACTTCTGAATTCAGTGTTTGGCTTTCCAATGTTCCCTTGCCTTGAGAATGATTCCTTGGCTCAGAATCTGAATAGCCTTCAGACCAGCTGCGGGCACTTAGCTGCTGTTCTAATCTGAGACCCAAACATCCTGCGAAGTCCGTTGTTCAACCCAAGGTTGGATTGATACTTGGTGCAGGCCTGGATAAATGGAAATGAGTGCCCTTGTGTTAGGATGCATGTGTCTTTAGACCAGAGACTATCAACCATTTGGTATTGCTAGCACTGGGTACCTCCACCATCATGGTGAATGAATGTGGGTGGTATTCCCCAAGCAGAGACCTCTTTTGCTTTGTCTGGCTGGAGGAGAGAAAGTTTTGCTTTGGTGATGAGAGCTAAAAACCACAGCATGAGGCTGGTGTGGCCAGAAACTTCATGTACCATCCATGTGGCGCAGCCTCTCAGGTGCTAGATTTACCAGTAAACTGACAAGGGGCATAGCATACAGTGATGATGTTCTCTCTCTCTGGCAGGATAAGGGTGGTAGAGCCCGCATGTGGATACCTTGGAGAGGAATTTGCTGTCTGCAACGATGAATGAGAAGGGTTGGTCTTGTTTTCTTCTGGAAAGACATTCTAATCTTGTTGGGCTAGGGTGAGAATGAAAACCAGGAGCATTATTTAGATGGTGAGAGGAAGGGGAGGGAAGGGAATAGAGACACTGGTCATTCTGCATTTGAGTGTAGTAGAGGAGGCCTGACAGAGGGCAGAAACACACTATAAATTAGCAAGGTTAAGAGCCTCCAGAAGCCAGGGCATTAACTCCCTTACTATATGCAGATTCTGACTCAGTCATCCTAAATGAAGTGTGCTCCTTGGACACTTCAGGGGATAAAAGTCTAGAAACACATCACCATAGAACACACTGAGGCTTAAACATTCCATAATTAATTCTATAGGTAACAAATGGGTAAGTTTAGATAGAGAATGATGGTCAGAAGAAAAGTCTATGAACTCAGCATGGTGCTTTGTTGTTGTTGATAGAAGCGTGTGTGTGTGTGTGTGTGTGTGTGTGTGTGTGTGTGCCTGCATGTATGTATGTGTGTATGCTAATGATTGAACCCGTGACTTTGTGCATGCTTGACAATCGCTCTGCTGCTGAGCTAAGCCACTGCTCCAGAGCAGGGCTTCTTAAAGTTCCTTATCAAGTAAAGTCAGAATGGAGTAGACATAGGTCTTCAGCGATGCCGTGGCCTAAAACGTTTCTGCAGAAAGCACGAAAGGTCCAAAGTGTAGCGTTTCTTGTTCATTCTTGGTTTTGTGTTCTATCATGGTGCTCGTGTGTTTTAGTATGAGAACCATTTTGTTTGATTACCAGGAAAGCCATACAGCTGCATATATGTCTCTTAGCTCTCTCACTTAAACGGAGACATGTTTTTGCTCTAAACCCACTACGGAACTCATAATCAAGAACAGAAAGCAGATTCTGTGGCTTGGGTACGGTGTGAGTGTGTCTTCTGAAGGTGCGTGTGTGGGGGAGGGTGTGTGTGGGTTTGGGTTGGTTGTTTAGCTTTCTCTCACTGTGACAAAATACTAGAGATGACCAGCTTTAAAGTAGGAAAGACTTGTATGAGCTCACGGTGTAGGAGTTTGAACCCCTGACCACTTTGGTCCTGTGGTGACAGAGCCTATCACAGCAGGAGCTTCTGGAAGAGGAGGTCTGTTCATCTCATGGTGGCTGCAAAGCAAAACAAAGGCAGAAGAGGAGAGCCTGAGGCTTCAGTACCCACGGCTGGTGTACACCACCTGGGTGCTAATTTCCTTTTCCTAGCCAGCACCTCCTCAAGGCTGCATACCTCCCCGTGGTACCTCCAAGTACATGACCGGGACATTGGGGACAGTTAAGATTCAAACCATAGCAATGCAGATAACAGAGCAATGTACCGGATGGAGGTTTGTTCCTAGCGTAGCTATATCAAGAGGTGCTGAATCTGTTAGAAGCGGGCCTGGTGGAAGGGGGTTTGACCATGCGGGGATTATGCGTTGAAGGTGCTCACCAGGTTGGTCCCCAGTAGACTGTATTACTTATAAAGAAGAGAACTGGCCCCTCCTTGCCTCTTAGGAATGTGTTGTTTGCATTTTTCAGTCACTGTTAATTGTAGCTCCAGTATGCATCTTGTTTTTAAAGGCACCAGGCATCAGATATTCTGTCTTAGCCAAATAAAATCAATCAACACAGTGGCTTATTTTCATCAGAAGTCAATGCATTTTTGTTTTCTGAGAGTCAATAAAAGTGGCGACAGTTTTTCACTGAATTTTGAGCTTACCTACAGTGATAATTAAGGGGAGATGTTCTGAATACATTCTCTTTCTCTACAAATACCAGGAAATGTCACATTCAGGGCACCAGGGTCTGGACAGAGATTATTCCCGTTACCTGTTATGGTTTAACTTCTTCTGTGCAAGAAACCGGACATAGAGAACTGCCATGTTCATCCCGTGCAAACTCCGATGTCCAGCTACAGTGTCTGCAGCCCCGAGCCCAGCTTTACTCCATGCTGGCTCCTCGTTGCAGCAGGTTGTGGTAGCAAATCTCATCCTTTAGGAAGGATAGAGATGGCGAAATTTTAGCAGTAGCCTACTGCAGTCCTCTACTGTCTTTGGAATCCATATCTTCACGGCAGTTTTGGGGGGCTGGATAGGGCAGGGGGTGATGTGTTCAAGAACTCAGAATTAAGATGCATCAGCAAGTTCCAGATGCAGTTCTTGTCTTTTTGTCCCCCGAGAAAGACTTATGGCCATTTTCAACCATTCAACATCCTGAGGCTGAAATGACCATCAAGTAATTTTTTCCTTAATTCTGCTATCAAAACTAAAGGACAGGGTGATGATGATTGTTTGCTGCAGGGCCCAAGATGGGCCCCCTGTCACTCAGCTAAGTTCCCCACTCTGCTGGGAATATTTCCTCCTAGTCTATGTCTTCATGCCCTCATCCTCCTGTGCCTAAACTGGAAGAGGTGAGCAGCCAGAGGTCAGACCCATGTCCTACGAGTACGCCATGCTGTAGCGGGGTTCCATACACACTCCCTGTTGACTCCCCATACTTGAGTAGATTTGTCTCTGCAAAGGAACTCGACTGGCCTCTGAGAAGAAAGTTCCAGTCCATTGCTGTTCCATTATTAATAACTCTTGAATTCAAGCTAAGCAGTGGCTGCTAATGGGGGATGAGAGGGAAAGGAAGAGAATCAGGAAGATGCTGCCCCAGCAACAACCCTCTTAGTAGACCGAGCTGCTTAGGGCTGGAAACTAGGGCTCCTCACCTCTCCAGAGCTCAGGGCTCCAGTGCAGTGGCAGCTGCTGCTGTCCCTTAAACAGAGAACTTGTTGCACCCAGGGGCAAGGAGCTCACAAATAACCGAGCTGCACTTGGGAAGTGGGTCTGATGAGCCTTTTAATAGGAGGAAATCATCATTATTTCCCAAGAGCTCACATTCCCATTACATTTTTATTAGCAGCTTCTCTTCTAAATAAAGTTCAGTGGATTGATTTTGGTGACACTTTTCTCATTTTGAATATTCCCCTTAAATTATGGCCCTGGATGAGGCCCCATCATCACTGTTATCATTACTAGCGTCAGCAACTCCATTGTGATGTTCACGCTACACTTAGGAAGCGCTCAAAACACTGCAGGTATATTACCTCATCTGTCCTCACATCTCCTTAGGAAGGAGGGGTCTGCATAACAAGTGCACACAGGACAGACCTCTCTGTTCTGTGCCTCTGTAGATGAAAGCCCCCTTGGGTGAGCCAGGAGGGCGCCCATTGTCCCTTTCTTTTGGATACTACTCTACTTTACCTAGAGTACAGGAGATTGTGTCAGAGGTTGGACATCACAGAGTTCTTGACTCTGGGTGGGATGGAGGGTACTGATGCGTGTGTGAGTCTATGGAACAGGGACAGGACCCTTGGGAGTCACCTTGACCACCTACGTGTTGATATGAGCTCTTTGGTCCCAACAGCCCAAGACTGCTTTTAAAAGCAGCATCATGAGATCTGAATTCAGATCCTCATCACCAGGCGGCCACACAAGTTTTAACAAATGAACATTTGGGGGATGCTTCTTGTTCAAACCATAACAATTAAGTTCAATATCCAATACAGAAGAGACCAGTATGGACAAGGGCACAGATATGGGACAAATTTTGATCTGTTTTTTTTTTTAACTTAATCTCTCTCTCCTGATGAGGCTTAGCTTACCTGTCCAGTATGTTTGGGGGAGTAGGAAGGGTAATAGAGAGCAGCACTTAGGCAGCTTTGTCTTGTTGATCAGGATCTGGTCAAATAGTGGTTTTTTTTTTATGTCACTAATGTGTAAAAGTTAGTGACCAATAATTATACAATTGAATCCCTCATCAACGAAATGTCTTCCTTGCAACATATGAGGTCATTACAGGAAATCACACCCCATCACAATGCAGAGAATGATACATCGCATGGTGCCCAGTGCTGACTGACAGATCTACAGCCTGACTCCTGCCCCCAAGGCTCGGGCGTCGTAGAGGACAAGGGGTAGGGAGATGAACAGTAAGAGCCAAGTGAACTGGAAGTTTGCTGTGAGACTGTCTCCTAGAAATCTCAGAGATGCTAGACCCATGAAGTCTTACCAACACAGCTGCCTCAGCAAAGACCCAAACAAGGACATTACCAATAGACATAATATTGAGGAAGGGGAAGCTCATGGGTACCCAACCCTAGACAAAGAACTACAGGCAGCTAAGGATGCTGAGATCAACAGAAATAGTCTCCCTCCCCCCGCACCCCAGGGAAGAGTGCACCAATTGGTTATTAATACAAAATGGTCAGCCCTGAATCACATACATATAAATAACATTATATGGACTGCTTGTATTTACATACTTAAGACTATACATATATATGCATTTGCATATGTCATTACATACGCGCGCACACACACATATATACAATAGCTTAAGCAGTAGAAACCATGAACCAGTGAGAAAGTGTTGTAGTAAGGAGGCTGCTTGTTTGTTCCTGTCCACCGGGCAGCTCAGACCCAAAATAACCACACAAAAACTGTATAAATTAAATCACTGTTTGGCCAGTTAAGCATATTGCTAGCTTGCTCTTACATCTAGAATTAACCCATCTCCATTATTTTATATTTTACCACAGTCTCATGGCCTATTGGCAAAGTTTCAGCATGTCTCTCTGGTGGCGACTCCATGGCTTCTCCTTGACTCTGCCTTCTTCCTCCCAGCATTCAGTTTAGTTTTTCCCACCTAGCTCTGTTCTACCCTATCAGGCAAAGCCAGTTTTCTTTATTCATTAATGGTAATCACAGCATACAGAGGGGAATCCCACACCAAGAGAGCAAGTATGTACCTGGGAAGAAGGTAGTAAAGGATGGGGAGAAATGATATAATTTTATTTTCATTTGGGACAACAAAATATTTTTAAATAATTAGTATATTTGGAAATTTTGCACCAGGAACAGTGTTGGCCTGGCAAGCAGAAAGCTGGGGCTTGATTTTCCTTTCTGTAGCTAGGCAAACAATTTCAGAAGCACATCCATGGCTTGGCCTGCCTGGGCCTCAGTGTACTCATATATAAAAGAAACCCTTCCTTGATTCCAATCAGTATCCACCTTCTCATTTTATAGTTTTGCAGAGAAGTTTTATTTCATTTTATTATTTTAGCAAAGGCCAAATAAGTGCATGAACTTTGTTCTCTCTGTCTTCTAGGTCCTTAGGCCCTGTGTCATGCAGCGCTCTATTGAGAGAGCAGGGTTCATGACAAGGTGCCCAGCTGACCTGCAGACACATCAGGAAGTGTCTATCCTAGAAGGCTACTCAGTCGGTCCTGTCCCTGAAGCCCAGTGATTATGGATGACACAGATTCAGCCCCGATTTATTGGCAGAACCTGGTCCTTCCTCCTTTCCTGTCTCCTCTATCTGTTTACTTTGAGAAGGATGCCAAAGGCTCCATCAATGACTGGGCTACCCAGTGGCAGCTAGTGTAGAAAGGCCGGCTGCTCTGAAAGCTGCTGAGGGGACAGAGGCTGGCCCACCCAGATTCCCTGCTGACCATGTCTCTAGCACATTTAGGGGAAAGTATGTTGTTATTCATTCCCTTGTTGAGCGCTGCTGGGTCTATTTTGTGGCAGAGCCTTCACATGACCCAGAGGGGTAAGTTTTTTCCAGACACCAAACCTCCTTAAATATTGCCCTCAGCATCACTTCCTGCAGCCCTCGAATGGTCAGGACATTTTGTTTTTTTCACACAGGCTACTCTGAAAGCAGGCATATCAAGGGGAATAGAAAGCACAAACAAGACTTTTCTTGCATGATTCTTGGCTGTATTATTCAGCTTTCTGCCATCGTTACCAAATAACTGCGAAAATCAACATGAAACATTTATTTTGGCTCACGGGTTTGAAAATCTCAGCATGATTGGTTGTCCCTGTTGTAAGGCAGCACATGATGGCAGGAAACCCATGGTGGCAGAAGCCACTTGCTTCATGGACTGAATATAAAACAGAGGAAGAGGAGGGGCCAGGGTCCCAACAGACCACTTAGGGACAAGCGGGACTGGAACACATCTCACCAGGTTCTCCATTTTGTACGGTTTCTCCCACCTCCCAATAGTAACACAAGCTTTAGACATATAGAGGTGTGTGTGTGTGTGTGTGTGTGTGTGTGTGTGTGTGTGTGTCCATAGCAACTCCCTATGTTATTTTCTTAGTTTTATAAAACAAAGACATCCACGTTGAGCTGCTTGGGAAAGGATTTGTTGCCCCGGGTCCTGTGTTGGTGAATGCAGCCCTGCCCTATTTGCTAAGGCTCGAAGCCCAGAGCACAGGGACAGGACACATAACTAACCAAGCAACATGGCAGCCATGAATGCTTTTATGAAGTCTATAATGGTTTGAAGGAATAATTCCACCAGGGAAGAGAAATGTTGTCAGATCTTTTGTTAGGAAGCAGGCAGGTCTTGATTTGGACCTTAAACAACTGAGAGGGTTGCAATAAAGACACATTAGAAGAGCCAGACATGGTGGCATATGCCTGCAATCCCTGTACTCTGGGGCTGTCAGAAGCATTGGGAGTTTGAGGTCAGCCTGGGAGATACAGCAAGATGACTTTCTCCAGTCTCTCTCTGTCTCTCTGTCTCTGTCTCTCTGACTCTGTCTCTCTGTCTCTGTCTCTGTCTCTCTCTCTCTCTCTGTGAGTGTGTGTCATGGAGAAAGGCATTTAAGATAGAAGGAATCGTTCAAGATGCATTTATTTACATTGAAATTCAGGCATCACCAAGAGTCCAGCCCCTCTGACAGCTTTCAGGTCTTATTTCAGATGATTTCTTTCTTCTTGGATCAGGAATGTGCAGATTCCAACATCTCCGGCTTAGGTAGGGAGACAGCGGGAGAGAAAAGCAGCTCTCTCCACCAACCTAGCTGGAAACGCCACATGACTGTCATTCACAAATCAGTTCAGACCTCTCTCTCCTTTGCAGGTTCTTGATTTGAAGTGGAGCTGGAAGGACGTGACACTTTTCTAACTGCATCCTTGACTTGTGCCTCTGCCAGACATCACTAATTGAATCCTGAGTACCACCCCTGAACGGAGGCCTCTGCAGAGAGCATGCAGGCATTCCACGCAGACCCTGCCAATCACTCAGTTCTACGACACCTCATAAGTTCTATTTGCTGTTTTCTGTTTGAAGTCTTAAAACTTTACTACTGCCTTAAATACTAAGAAGCTTTTTTATGAAAACCACAATACTGAAAGTGGGGAGTTTTTTTTTAAGCCATAAGATCTAGTGCTGTGAGGATGCCAAAATACAAACAGAAGATGCTGCCGGGGCCTTGAGATCAGCATAGAGATGTTTTCAGCTTCCTCGACCTTCCTGAGATTTAATTGCATAAATATTTGGGGCAGAGACACAGAAAATATGTGATAAGATATACGAAACCAGTGCCACAAATAGAGCTAAGTAATAAAGGGTCTGCCTAGCATGCATGAGGCTCTGGGTTTAATCCCCAGTATTCTGTGTGTGTGTGTGTGTGCGCGCACGCGTGCATGCGTGCGCATGTGCTTATACTTAAAAGAATAACCACTGACTTATAATCATCAACGATTCTCAACTGGCATACATCCAAGTCTCTGGCGTACTTATGGTGCTGATTTCTGGACTTCTTTTATGTTAAGGATTTCTGGTCTTGGAGCCCAGGAGCAGGCATGCTTACCAGACACTCCATTTGATTCTCCTAGAAATACGCCTAACACCCGGTCTTGAACCTGTTGCCAGATACGTAGCTATAATATTTAGTTTCTGTTTGTCCTTTTTTGAGTGGTTGGCACAAAGTACAGCATCCATTTCTCACGGGTGAGCTCCTTTTTGCGATGGATAATATTGATTGTCAGCTCCATAGGACGCAGAATCACCATGGAAACTCGACTCTTGTGTTTATGCGGCTGTTTCCGGAAAGGTTTGATTCAGCCGAGAAGACTCACGTTGGATGCGGGCGGCACCATTCCCTAGGGTCAGGTCCTGGACTGAGTAGGAAGGAGACAGAGAACTTTCACCTCTCCCTGTTTCCTAAACGTGGATGCAGTGTGACCAGCTGCTTCCCGGTCCTGCCGTCATGGTAATCTGTGCTCTGGAACTGTGAGCCTAAACGAACCCTCCTTTCTGGAGGTTGCTTTTGTTGGGTGTTTGTCCCAGCATCAAGGAAAGTACTGAGCACTTACATTCCATGACATTGGAATGAAGCCACTGCCACCAAAGGGACTGGCTTTTCAAAAAGCCTGAGCCACCCTTGCTCAGAAATCAGAGATTTCTTGCTCAGAGATCCGTGCTCAGAAAGTATCTGAATTAGTACGCACCCGCATTGTCATTTCAAAAGAATGGAGAAGGACTAGAAGATTTTTCGGGTGATCAAGACAGAAGAATTTGTCTGTACGGTGCAGGGCAAGAGCCTTCCTACTGCACTAGTGGCGGATGGCAGAATGGCCGACAGGGACACACACTGTACCTCACTCGGCTCAAGGGTGAGAGACCAATGCCATGCCTACAAGACCTGCATGTGGTGGAGTTAGTCTCTCCTGATACAATCCCAAGCACCTCACACTCAGCGCCCCCTCCCAGAGCTAACACACTGGACATTAAGATCCCATGCGAGTGTGAGTGGGGGGGCAAGAAGATTAGAACCACCGCCCCGGCTGCTTGATCGATGCGTGAGTGCGCTCCCTTCCTGCGAGTTGTAGTTGAACAATAAGCACCACCGTTACCTCTTCGTTCTGTGCCAGGCACTTCTCTATGGCTGTCTGCATAATGCTGTCCAGTGCAGTTCTTAAAGCAAGCCTAAGAACAAATTATCACCATTTCCAGGAAAATGCTAAGTAACTTGCTTAACTAGCAAAAGATATGAATGCAAGCCTTGAACCCAAGGTTCTCTGTATTCCAAGTACTTCTTACTTAATTCTGTTTCGAAGACATATTCTGTTTGGTGAGATTCGCAGGAATCCAAATCGAAAGGCAACAGTGTTACAAACCCCAAGTCATAACCAAGATGGCGCTGACTAAATACAGTAGTAGTGGCTTTAAAAGCTGGTGTTTCCATGGGCTTGCAGGAAATGTAGGTCGTTTCCTGTTCTTTGTCTTCTTTATAGGAAGAAATTTGCTAATCTTGATTAATCATGGGCCCCAATGGCCCCCCTCCCCACTTTTCCGCTGATATTAAACGAAGAAACCAACCAACCTGACCCGTCCATACATGGCTTTATGTGGCGCAGCTTCACTTCTCAGTCTACAGTGCGTGTCTTTGGAAGACCCATGTGCAAGGGCCTGTGTGGTCACCCCAGGCTGACGGGTCATCCAGTGGACGAGAGAGTTTCATGATCGCTACTCTAGTGACAGCCAGATTGTGTGAGGCTGAAGGGACTTGATGGACCGTTCAGCTCTACTTCATTTCCTGACGAGAGATGACTCGGCTCAAGGACACTTCCAGTTAGTGGGGTGACACTAAAGTTTCCCAATTTACAGCATGAGGATAATAATAGAACCTTCCCATAGAGTCACCAGGAAGGCATGTAGATGAGATAACACATATAAAGGGCTTGGATGTGTTCTTGGCATTAGAGAACCATTGTTCTAGAACTCGGATCTGTTTCTTACCGTGATGTCCCCATAGATGTCCTGGTATAAGGAACAGACTTAATCATTCCTGCCCTTCCTGGTATACCAGCCTGCACAGAATTGAACAGAGCAGCGAAGTGAAGTCATTGTGTGAATGGTGGAGTCTAATTGGGACCATGTCCTACCCACAAGGAATGTTTGTGGCTGCTGCCCACTGGAGCCCAACACTCCTGACTCTTAATGTGGTGCTCTCTCCTTATGCCATGCTAAGTGTCACGTGGGTGGAGACAAGAGCCTTTGCAATGCTATGAATACCAGCGTGGTGACAGACACCCCGAAACACATGGAGACATCATCCCAGTATGTCTGAGTCTACGGGCGTAACTCTATTATCAAGCATTTATCACTGCTATGATGAGCCAGGAGCTTTGCTGCGGGGATGCGTATAAAAGTGAAGAGGATCCAAGCTATGCTTTCAAAGGGCGCTTATTCAGGCAATAGGGATAGACCGACATGTCAGTAAGTTCAAGGCAGATGGCCCTCCGCAACTGTTCTGTGTACCTGAAAGGAAAGGGCAGGGGCTGGGATTTCACCTGTTGTCATGGCAGGAAGGGACCAGCTAAAAGGTTAGGAGAGGTCCTCCCCCAAATGCCTCTGTTCAGTTGAGGCCGCAGGACACTGGGTATAGGGACAGAATGCTGCCTCATAAGCCATGCTAGGCATTTGAACAAAAAGCAGATCAAGACCTACCAGGGACTCCTGTGTTGCCTCCCTGCTCTACAAACCCATTCTTTTTAGTAGCTGTCCCTCCCTGAGCTAATGAGGACAGGAACGGTCATCTGATCTAGTCCTCTGCTTCCAGGCAGGGGCATCCCTACTTGGGCAGGTGTTTAAGAATACACACACACACACACACACACACACACACACACACACACACACACAGAGAGAACAAGGAGCCACCATTCTCCTCCCTCCTCTGTATTAATAGCAGAGGGTGGGGGTGGAGGAGAGTGTGGGGGAGCAGCTGGGCAGTGAGGGAACTTGTAGGTCAGAGCTTGACAAGGGGACTTGGGTCACCCAGGGAAAATATGGCCTTGCTCTCTACTGGCAGATTCCCAATGATACTCTGCTCCCCACCTGCTCCCCCTGCCCCCAGTGCTGCTGTCCCCACATGCACGGAGCAGGGAAGCGATGATGAATTTCCCCCGAACGGCATTACAGACAGTCATAAATAATGCTTTGCTCTTTGGTGACGGCACTTTCCATTAGAGCTGCCTGTGCCGGGCTCTTGCTACCCCCAGTCTTCTGCTGGGGACTCGCAGTAAAATTTATCAGCGAGCTTTCTGCACCTAATAAATCATCCCCTCCGGGAGCCATCTGGCAGATAAGGCCATGAGAACCCACATGCTCTGCAGATGAGGAGTCAGAACGAGAGGCAGACCTAGCTGGGCAGCTCCAGGCCCTGCTGAGCGGGACCTTCTCTGCCATGGCTGCTTCGATTGCTCTTGGCATCTCTCTCCAGGCTGTGGACAAGGGGTCCTGGCTACGAAAGCCATTCCCACTCAGGCAACTGTACGGGGCCAGGCCCAAAGATCGCATCTTTGTTACACTCTACTTCTGTGTAGACGGAGGATACTGGGATCTGACATGAGGCAAGAGTGGGGTAATCTCCAAGCCAAACTGGGGATGGGAGAGGCCTGGGTAGATATTGCTTAGCTCACTCCTCCTTGGAATGTCCTAGAGACTTGGGTGATGCCAAGAGCAGATAATCTCATGGTGATAAGAAAGCTCCTGCAGGGAGGAAATTATCTAGAAGCCCTCTTTAATTCAGGGAGCTTTATGCATGTGACCCACATCCTATGAACCCCCTCTTCTCCGATGCAATTTTCCTTTAGATATGTGCTAAGAGCTACTAGTGCTCCTAACCTCTGAGTCATCACTTTTGAAAGATGGGAAACTGGACAGAGGTGACACCTCCCTTCTGTTCTAATAGGGTTCCTTGCCAGCCAAGATGACCTTGCTTAAGGTCTGCCTGTGAGGGTGCCAGGTAGCCAGAACCTAGGCTCGCAAGGTGCTTTCCTAAGGCACACGTTGCAGCAGGACACCTCTCATGCAGCATCTGATGGTGGTGTAAACCTCCCAGGGAAACACTGAATGCTCCGAAGATGCTTAGCTGAGCCATGCATTGAATGTCCATAATTGAAATTTGCCAGCGAGGATTCGCATGTAATCTGTGATTTTACTTTTTGATTGAAATTGCTTTTGTCTTGTGGTTGGAAAGTACTTGACTGTTTTCCTCTTCAGAACACTTCATCGACACTATTCTTTCTCTTTTCTGGGTGCCGGAATTGGAGGATGTGGAGTTGAATGGCATGTGGGGAAGGCAAGTGTGTGTGTCTGTGTGTGTGTATGTGTGTGTGTGTCTGTGTGTGTGTGTGTGTCTGTGTGTGGGGTAGATTAGTGGTTGGATATCAAAGTAGAGGCTCCTTTCTTGCAATGGTCTTGTGAAGTGAGTCTTAGCTGGGGCCTCAGATCTCTGTTTCCAGGGGGAAGCCAAGAGTTAGAGGATTTACAGGTCAGAAATGGCAGAGCCGTCTCACAGACAAGCTACAAGAAGCCATCAATAGGTGATCATCTCAGGCACTGGGAAGTAGGAGGGTGGATGGTCTGAAACAAGAAAACTCTATTCTATCTCTCTTTCCTGTTTTCCCCCCCTGTGGGTAACATAATCTTGACATGTCTGCTGCCCCACAGCTCCCGTGATATGAGAGGAAACTGTGTTCCAAGGATAATGACTGGAGGGTGAGGGAAAACAAGGAAGCAGAGTTCCTTGGCTTTTTAGCCATGATCTAGAACTTAAATTTCCTAACCCATAGTTTCTACAACCATCTAGTGACTAGTCCATCCTCCATCCATATATCCATCCATCATCCATTCATATATAAATCCATCCATCCATCTATTCATCCATCTACTCATCCATCTATTCATCCATCCATATATCCATCCATATATCCATCCATCCATATATCCATCCATCCATATATCCATCCATCCATCCATCCATCCATCCATCCATCCATCTACCCGTATATCCATCTATACTTCCATACATCCATCAATCTATTTATCATTGCCTGGGCATGGGGCAGGAAGGCAGCTGCTGTGTCTGCATCCTCTCACAACTCAATTGCTGGAACCCAGTCCTGGTACGCTATGAATAGGAGGTGGTGTCGTTGGGGAGATGAATGACATCTTATACACTCTGTCATACAATGACCTAGCGAGAAGTCATCATCCATGTTACGATGGAGCCTGCTGATACCTCGATTGGACTTCCTTCTCCAGAACTATGACCACACAATTTCTGTTGTTTACAGATCGTCCAGCCTACGGTATATGGTTATAGTAGTCTGAATAGTCTAGAAGCAAATACCTGTTGATCTGTCAGAGTCCTCAGGGAGGCAATGAATCTTTATTCTCCTCCTGTGCTTAGCTCCATAGCAGACTCTAAGAAACTCGAACAGAAATTGGTCAACAGAGATTGGTGAGTAGAAGAACATTTGCAGGCTGTAATGGCCCATTTTTTCTTGTGAAAATGGGATGGTGGTAGGGAGTCCTGGGTGTGGAATAGCCTAGACCAAGGTCCTAGGACAGGCGTCTTTGACGGGAACCTTCTTGGGGAATCTGGGACTCCATTGTCTTTTCCAGCTGTACCTTAGGTGTTCCGCCTGGCAGTGCTTTTGTGTTTTTAAGCCTGACTTCATTTCCCACTTTGCCTTCCCCACCACGGTTGGTGAAAATCTACAGGAGGCTGATAACTCAGCCCTTGCCAGACAGAGCCAACCTAGAGGACTTAGATCCAGTGAAGAGCCAGTGGTCGGATGGAGCAGCCATGGCGAGTAGAGCTCTGGGCAGAGCAGGGTCCCCGGTGCCGCCAGGGCAGGTCCTTTTTATCTGGTTTATTTCAAGTAGAGATAATTCCTTCTACCTGGCCAGACAGCTGAACTGTTTTCATTTTTTTTAATTCGGTAATAAATCTGCCAACCCTGCAGGGCTTGAGCCAAGAGCCTTCCTTGCCGCATCTACACAGAAGTCTCATAAAAATGGCATAAAATGAAAAAGAAAAATGCATATTTCACACTCTGTCTGCTCCAGGTTATGGCGATCCTCTATCTGTCCCCAATACAAATGTCTGACCTTCCCACGGAGTTCAAGCACCCTCTGCCAAGCTGGAGGGGCCGCGCTTCTCTGCCTCCCTCTCCTTGTCTCCTCTTCCTGCACAAGTGCACCTATTTGCCCGAGAGGAAGCAGGCCCTACTGTTACGTGTGTTACGCTGGTTTAGTACTTTGGGGGGGCAGCATAAACAACTCTACTGTGTGCCCATTAACAATGCTCAGATGCCCCCTCCCGCTCTAATGTCACTACTCCCCCTCTCTCTATGCAAATGTGTGTAGAATTCACGGATATGGGGCATCCTGCTGCTGAAGGCAGACTTGTGTTTATTGTAGGTAATTTTCTCCGCAATCAAATCTTCAACAGTATTAGTTTGGTTGATATCCTGTGGAACCAGGCATCTCTCCAAGTTCATCTTCCTGTTCCCTCTATGTCAGCCCAAAGGGTCACCAAACACAATACACTGTGTTAGTTCCTATTCTTAACCTTTCTGCCACATCTTTCTTCTACACGGAATCTGGCCCTCTGTCCTGCCCAGTTCATCTGTAGCTTTGTATCCTGTCCTGGAACTAGCTCTTGTAGACCACACTGGCCTTGAACTCACAGAGATCCGCCTGCCTCTGCCTCCCAAGTGCTGGGATTAAACACCTATTTCTTTACCTGGGGCTTAGCCAATACAGCTTACAGCATCCTTTTCTTGGCTACCAGTGTGGACCGCTTTTTAATGGCTATTGTCATTTTCCTAGGCAATCATTCCTTCAATTCCTCCTCCTCCATTTTTATTCTGTGACAAGCCTTCAGAGCACAGCCCAGGCTGGCCTAGAACACACCATATGTGCTGAGACGGCCTTGAACTCAACAGTGATTTGCTTGCTCCAGCCCGACTGCTCGAATCACAGGTGTGTGCCACCATGCTGGCTGTTACAATTTCCTTTTTACTTCCTTTAGTAGACTGTAATGTCACAGAGATGTCTCTTTCCTTTCCTTTGCCAAACACTGAGCTTTTATTGTTGAGCAAACAGTAGGTGCTTAGTGCCTGTCAAAACAATAGTGTCAGCGTAAGCGTGGCTGTGGTGGCATGGCCTGATTTTTTTGAGGCTTGTGAAGTCATCAAAATAATTCACACTTCTAAGGCAAGGGAGAGTCCTGACATGGGGGTACGGCCCCTGAGATGTTTCCTTTCATTTGACTGTTGCAGGAACCCGGGTAGCTATTGTATGTCAGAAACCACCCAGAGTGCCCTGATGAACCCTGATTTCCCTGCCACACTAGATGTTCAGATTTCCAGGGTCACTGTGACCCTCTATGGGCACCTAGTCTATCCCCCCCAGCTCCCACATACAGGCTGTATTTAAGCTGGAGCGACTTGGTGTCTTTGCAGATGTGTGGAATGCAGCCCCCTCCTGGCCTCTTCTTCTGCCTTTGCCCTGGGCTTCCCACCTGAAGGCCACTTTACGGACCGCTTTGATTTGTGGCTGCAGTTTGTAGCTGTCACCAACTTCTTTGTTGCTGTCGTTGCCGTCGCCGCTACCTTGCAGCCGTTTCCTTGCAGCTCGATTTTTTTCGCTGAGTGTTTGGGTAGTAAATATGGTTTACACCAACTCCGCTGGAAATAATGGCATTTATGTGCTGAAGTTATTTCCAAAACCTGTGATATGTGTATACAAATAGATCCACGGCAGGGCCCCAAGACTGGGGAGAACACAAACTCAATAAAGCCTTCGAGATGGAGTATAAACAGGTGTTTGTGACAAGGACTAAGCCAGGCAGGTAGGACGCACACTACCCCCCACCCCTGATGTTGGCTCTAAATGGAGCCCTACCATAAACACTGTGCTCAGTGCTGGGGAGGTTGGAGGCATCTTTGTGATCCTATTTACCTGCTCAGTGCTCACTTGTGTTCTTTTGAGCACCTTGTGTTAAACTCCTTGCATTTCTATTCATTCACCCTCAGCAGTGTTAAACCTAAATTGCTCTGGATCCTGGTATAGAAAAAATTTTGGCCAAGAAACTATGGGAGTAGCTTATAAAACTAGCAGCCCTCCTTTCTTCCAAAATGGCTGTCAGCCTGGGATCTTGATGGTGCTGGATGGACCCAGTCACGGTGCCCAGGACTCCCGACGCTTCCTGCTGGTCTTCTACTCCTGATCAAGAGCAAAGGAAATCCAGGTGGCCGTGAAAGTTGTGGATCTGCCTTCTGAAGATGGATAGAATTGGTTTTGAGATATCCGTTGTTGACTGGTGATTCTGTCTCATCCCGGAATCGAGTTCTTGTCTCAGTGGCTGACAATTGTCCAGAGGTGGAGCCTTCATCTCGACCCCAGATGAAGGTCTTGTTGGCCAAGGGGTTAGGAATGAGTCCAAAGGTGTCCTGGCTCTGTGCTGAACGCTGTGTGACAAAGGCACAGGGAGGGTGCTCCAATTGCTCTCTAACTTGTAAATGCCAAGCAGAAATCGTGTTGCAGTTCCTAAATGCCACATTTCGGCGTGTTTATCGTGCCCCCCCTAATGGGGAGAGATGGTGAATGGACTAATAACTCAGGAGCCGAGAACATGTTTATTTGATTTTTAGAGCTTTAGCAAATACGGTGTGTACAAAACCCGGTGCCAACAGCATGCATAATTCCTCCAGGAATGGGGCTGATAGAAACACAAAGCTTGCACGCTTCAAAACTGTAACCAATATTTACACATCTGAGTGACTAATTCTCCACTCTGAGCAGGAGAACAATGGGCATAATAGTCAGGTACATTAATGCAGAGCATGCTCGTCTGGTGACTTGGATATTTGACACACAAATAAAGTTGGGAGGGTGTCGTGGGGAGGGGGAGACGTGGAGGCCTTTTATCTACCTGTGTAACCATACACCAAACAGCAGGTTACAAGCCCGCTCAGAAAATGCTGACCCAATGCTGTTCTGGTACCTCATGTGCAGGATTGGCAGATGATTTGCGGCACTGCAGGAGCTCTGTAGCTGACCTCATTAGTGGAACGTTTCCTGGCTTGTTAGCATCATATTTGTATAATTTACAGCACCTTCGTTTTTATGGAATGTGTTTCTTGCAGAGCGTAATGGCAGCAATATATTTAACCTATTGCATTTAGGCATGCTTTTGCTGGAGGCAGCCTGTAGATAGAAAGGGCACTTCCTCCTCTCTTGCATGGGCTTTGCTCATTTGGGGCATAGAGGCTGCTGTGTGTGTGTGTGTGTGTGTGTGTGTGTGTGTGTGTGTGTGTGTAGCTCTGTGCAAGTTTATGAGTGTATACACATATGTATATGGTGCCTGAAAAACACAAATAGGCCCTGAAGTTATGGCTCTTACTTCCAAGGACGGAGGCCACTTCCAAGGACTGCACACACACACACACACACACACACACACACACACACACACACACACACACAGAGAGAGAGAGAGAGAGAGAGAGAGAGAGAGAGAGAGAGCAGTGATACTCATAAGTTTGTTGGCATACCAAGGTAAGTTTTCAGTACTCTCTGGCCTCATGGAGGTTTCTTCTTAAAAACGATAAAGTAGAAAATGAAGGCATTTCCACACCCCTCAGGGATGGATCCTGCCTTAAATAAATTTGCACCTTAGAAAAATGTAGAGTTTATGATAGGAATATGTGGTTTCTTTCCCTCCCTGAGCTATGTAGAAAAGATAGAAATGGCCAGGACAAAAGAGCCTTTTGTTTTGTTTTGTTTTTGTGAATTTGTCAGGAGCTTGAGTTATCTGGGAAGGGAAATTTCAACTGAGAGAATGCTTCCATCACAATGCCTGAAGGAAGCCCACAGGGCATTTTCTTGACTGGTGATGGATGTGGAAGGACCCCGCTCTCTGTGTAGGGTACTCTCTGGGCAGCTCATCCTGAGGTGTCTAAGAAAGCAAACTCAGAAAGCCAGGGGGAGAAAGCCAGTAAGCAGCATGCCTCCATGGTTGCTGCTTCAGTTCCTGCCTCCAGGTTCCTTGCCTTGAGTTCCTGCCCTGACTTCCTTCTATGCAGGACTGTGATGTGGAAGTGGAAGCCAAATAAATCCTTACTTCCCCACGTTGCTTTTGGTCATGGCGTTTTTTTATCAAAACAATAGAAAGCAATTAATACGGTGTGTGAGAGAAACTCTGGCCTCAAAATCAGGAGTTCTGATACTGTCTTTGCTGCTGTGAGCCGGGACCTCACAACCTTGGACGATTGCATTGCCTCTAAGACCAGTCCCAGGTACTGAGCAGTGTGAGGTCTCTCTGGAACTAGAAGTTTCCGTGTTCCAAGGCCTTCACTTCATCTGTTTTGGAGACAGAGGACGGTTGAAAGCTGGAGTCCTCACTGGCCCACAATGTACGAGTGTTGTGTGGAACAACACAGAAGAGCAAGATATCCTCTGCAGGATCTGTCTGTGCCCCCCGCACCCCAGTTCTCTTTCCTGATGGAGGCAAAGCAGTGGAACAGTCTCATAATTCAGAAACCAAGGTAGGGTGATGTCTAGAGCTCAGGTGAAAACTCGGGAAAGAGCAAAACCAGCTACTTCCTTCCTTTCCACAAGGTCACCTCATGTGGTGGTTTGGACTGATGGCCCTCATATATTTGAGTCATTAGAAAGTGCCGCTTTATGAGAGGGATTAAGAGTTGTGGCCTTTTGAAGTAGGTGTGGTCTGGTTGGAGGAAGTTTGTCACTAGGAGTGGGGCTTTGAGGGTTCAGAAGCCCAAACCAGACCCAGTGACTCTTCCTACTGCCTGCAGACATGGATCTAGAATTCTCAGCTCCTTCTCTAGCACCATGCCTGCCTACATGGTGCCATGTTTCTGGCCTTGACTAAACCTTGTAACTGTAAGCCAGCCCCAAATAAATTATTTCTTTTTAAAAAGTTGTCATGGTCATAGTGCCTTTTCAAAGCAATAGAACGTTGACTAAGACGCCTTAGGAGCAAGATAAACAGGGAGACCCTGCACTTCGTCAACTACAATAGGCTGAGAAGATACATATTTTATCAAAATGGGCAAGCTTCCTCTAACTGGCTAATAATATTCTACAGTCTCCCCACCTTCCTCCTGCCCCCAGCTTCAGAAGTTTCAGGAACTTCCCTACTCCTGGTATCTTTTCTAGTTGCAATGCCTCTTCTCATTGATTTTTTTTTTTAAGATCTTGGTTCTTGATTTTACTTAAAAGATCAAAATTTCAATCTGAATTCATGGAGGTTAGTTCTAGGACTCCTGAGGACACCCAAATCCATAGATGTTCCACTTGTGTAAACTGGTAGTTTCTGCATTTAGCTTATACATCCTCTCCCACACGTTATCTCTATATTATTTATAATACCCATTCCTATGAAAATGTTATGTAAACAGTTGTCATACTATATGCCTTAGGAATGATGGCAGGGAAGACAGCCCAGCCCCAAACACTGTCTACTCACAGTTAATCAAATTTATGGACATGAGACTTGTGGGTGCTGAGGGCCAACTGTGTGTCTCTAACACTCAAGAGTGCTACCATTTGTGCAACTGTTCAAACAGCCAAATGTATTTATTTACAAAAGCTGAATGCACATTTATATTTGAGTTTTAATATGTCATATCCTCTTGGCAGTAAAGGTGTTTGTCAAAAAAACAAAAACAAAAACAAAAAAACCCAACAAAACAAAAACAAAAAAGCAAAACCAATCAGCCAGTCAAACAAGCAAAGCTGTTTTGTGAGGATTCCCATTTCAGCTTCATGAAATCCCGGAATATTTATGGTGGCCATTAAGCACCACAGCTTCAAATGAAAGCCACAACACGCTTACTTCCGTGGCAGCTCAGCCCAGTTGAGGTGGCTTCTGGTCTCACTCCATGCCCTGGAACTGCTCCCCATCTAGTGCTGTAAACAGACACTGTAACCATGGCAACACTTATAGAGGAAAGCATTTAATTGGAGGTGGCTTACATTTCAAAGGTTTAGTACATTATTGTCATGTCGGGAAGCATGGGGATGTGCAGGCAGACATGGTGCTAGAGAGGATCTGAGAGTTATACATCTGGATCCACAGGCAGTAGAAAGAGAGAGTGACACTGGGCCTGGGTTGAGCTTCTGAAACCTCAGTGACACACTTCCTCCAACAAGGACACATCCACATCAATGAGACCACACCTTCTGATAGTGTCACTCTCTAAGAGCCTATGGGGTCTTTTTTATTTAAACCAATGCACCATGATAACCTATAAGCTACCAGACATTGACTCTAACAGGCATTGTGTTATCCTGGGGTTTGCTCATCTCTCTGGTCATTTCTCAGTTTGCTTCGTCAGCTTGAGGTTTGATGACTGACCCATTTTGCTGAAGTCTTCAGGATTTTGACAAAGTGTCTGACTTTCTACTCATTTTCACTCTTTTCTAAACCATGTTGTCAATTTGCCACAGCTTCCTTGGCCTCTATGTGATTTTGTCAAAGAGCCTATCTCGAGTTTCTGTAACTTCTTACCACACAACTCCCTTTGGCTATACTGTTGAAAAAAGAAGATAGAAAATAGAACAGCTCAGGTGAGATGGGAACTTGTTTCTCTTATATTCTCTGCTCAGAGTTTCTGGACATTCATTCTAGTCAGGATTGGAGCACCAATGACATTGTCCAGAAACTTTAAGGTTATGCTATGATGATGGAAATAGGCTCACACTGTGGCCACCCACATACTTCACACGCTCAGAAGAGCCAGTATAACCCAACACAAATGGATCATCTGCTGATTTCAACAGACTGTCTCATGCCTCTGGTTGTGGTCCTCTCCTATTCTGACTGACATATCGGATTTCCCATGAGTCCTAGCGCCATCTGTGCTGTCCCTCAGCTTTGGGCTGCTATACCCCCTTCTCTCTGCAGGAGCATGCCACCTGTTCCTTGCTTGTAAACGGAGACTGCCTATTCGTTTTCAGGCCACCCAGACCCAAATAATCTCAAAGAAACTTAATTAATTAAAACACTGTTTGACCAAATAGCTTAGATGTAATCCTAACTAGCTTTTACATCTTAAATTAAACCATTTCTATTAATCTTTGAATTAGCATAAGGCTGTGGCCTACTGGTAAGTTTCTGTTGTCTGTCTCCTTCAGCAGCTACATGGCGTCTCCTTGACCCCACCTACGCTCTCTATATATCTCTGTTCAGATTTCCCATCTGACTTTACTCTGCTAAGCCAATGGCCAAAACATCTTTATTCGTTATCCAATAAAAGCATCACATATACAGTAGTACATCACACATCACTTGCTTGATAAACTTCTATTTCTCCTCCAGAGAACTCTGTTCAGTCTGGTTTTTGTCAACGAGACGTTCTCTTTTCTGCTAGTCACCTTGCTCTGTGCTCCTACAGCACTGTGTTCATCTTTACTACCATTGATCAATAATCAAATGTCTGTGATCTGTATTTGTGACTATATTGTAAGCCCCAAGGTCAGAGTGAATTTTTTGTTTGATAAAACAAAGCACATGAGATTATTTTGAGGAAATATACTGACTTCAAAGAGGGTTTTCCTTTTTTTTTTTTTTTGCCTGTTGACTCACTTATAAAAGCAGTAAGTAATGATTTCCTGTTTAGACACGATGATAATAGCAGAAACGGCTTCCGATTATAGAATGATTTGGAATGTTTAATGGGAGGAAAATTAGTAATAAACACAAATGAAAGGTTAAGCTCAATTTTAATAGTGATAACTTCTGCTTAAAGTTATTTGGCTTTTATAATTTTAATTATATAGCCTAATTTGATCTTTGTAAGACACTTTCAGAGATGTCAAATAAATTATTATGACTTTAGAGGTGTGCAAACTAAGATTAAGTCTTCCATGGAATAAACAAAGGAGCCAGAATTTGAGTAAAGATCTCCAAGTCTAGAAGCAGGATCTTGCTCCTGGTAACAGACTATAATAAAAAGCAGAAAGTATTAACTAGTGGGTTATTTACTTACTGTGCAAGCATAACGTCTTGAGTTCAACCTGGAGAACCCACATGCAAAGAAGCTGGGCATGGTAGGTACAACAGTAGTTAATATGCTATTAACTCCATAATCACAGAGGAAATGGCACTACTAGGAGGTGTAGCCTTTTTGGAGTGGGTATGACCATGTTGGAGGAAGTGTATCACTGTGGGCTGTGGGCTTTGAGTTCTCATATCTGCTCAAGCCATGCCCAGTGTCTCAGACTACTTCCTGTTGCCTGCTGGACAAGATGTAGGAATCTCAGCTCCTTCTCCAGCACCTTGTCTGCCTGCATGGCATCATGCTTTCTGCACGATGACAATGGACTAAGCCTCCAAAACTGTTAGCCATCCATGAAATATTATCCTTTATCAGAGTTGCTATGGGCATGTCTCTTCACAGCAAGAGAAACCCTAGCTAAGACAGGTACATTTGTACTCCCCATGTTCCTATGGGAAGATGGAAGGCAGAGACAGGACAGTCCCTGGAGACTCAAAGGCCAGCACACTTGACATAATCACAGTGAACAACAAAGATACCAGGTCTCAGATAAAGTAGAAGATGAGGTCTGACGACTGAGGTTGCCATATCCCCTTCACCCATGTGTTGTGGCATGCCATGCATCTGCACTGTCTCACACACAAACACATATCAAACACATAAACACACCTTGTACATGCACACACACAGATATAAAAAAATAAGAAGCACAATTCTGCTAATTCTGAGTTTGTGTTTCATCTAGATAGTCATTTGATAGTCGTTTGTTGGATATCTAAATTCATGAATAGAAAGACCAACAGATCTGACAACTAAGATTTTACAAACACCTATAAGTCACCAATTATGTGATAACAAACAGAAACAATAAAACAGGCCATATTATGTGGGAGAGAGGTGTATTATGGCCAACAGACTAGATAATCGCTTTTAAGTGACTTCAGCAATCACTTTAAATAACTGTGTGGGTGTGGGAGGTTTGTATACACTCCTCAAGAATCCTGAACCCACTAATGACAGGGTTGACAAAGGAAGCTTTATTATAACTTGGGACTTGATTGACATGCAAGACATAAAATGTGTGAGCAATTCCCAGCCTGACTCTCTGCTGTGAGTGAAAAGGAACAGAGAAAGCTATTGTCCCTGTTACTGGTAGGACAGTGTCATAGATATTTGTCTGTCCAAATTTTGTTCTCTGTCCAGCTTCATCTGAACACTTTAAATGAAGAGGGTATCAGTATCATTTATGAAACCCTACCTCTGTAGGAAGACCTGCATGTCTCTCTCTAGTATTGTGGACTAGAAGGCCTTCTTCATTCAAGACATGGCTTCCCTTGATGGAAGACATTAGCTCTGCAATAGGAAGAATTTATCCCAAAGGCCCACAGTTCTGATGATTGCAGGAAGGAAGAAATTGGCTGGACATGAGGATCTTGACACTTTAAAATTTTTGTAAAGATGGAATATGCACATGTTTATGCATTTGCCAGTCTCTCTCTCTCTCTCTCTCTCTCTCTCTCTCTCTCTCTCTCTCTCTCTATTTCTCTCTCTCTCTCTCTCTGTGTGTGTGTGTGTGTGTGTGTGTGTGTGTGTGTAGGCCAGAGAACAACCCCTTGGGTATCACAACTCAGGAGGTATCTCCCTCCCTTGGTTTTTGAGACAGCATTTGTTGCTGGTCTGGAGCTGGCTAGCTAATCTAGGCTGGTTGGTTAATGATTCCCCCAGAATCTGCACCTAGCCAATTGTCATTACAATTGTTTACAAATGTATGCCACCAAATCTGCCTTTTTAAATGTGACTTCTAAGGAACTGAACTCAGGTCTAAATGTTTGCCTGGCAAGCAATTTACCAAGTGTGGCTCTCCAGCCTCTAGGTCTCACCTTATTAATTTATGGTTAGTTTCTGGGTTGACTCCCCTTATGCCCAAACCCTAGGGTATTGCTCGGACACAGCGGGTGTTCAATAATCAGTAATGATTATGAAGAGAATGCAGTCAGCTGTGAAGAAAATACTCAGATTCAGATGGGAAACCCAGCCCTGCCAGCTAGAAGATGAAATAACCGCCTAAGTTATCTAGTCAATTATCTAAATATTACAATCTTAAGGTTTTTTTAACCTGTAAAATTAGGTATAAGCAATATGAGCTGGGTTGTCTAGCAGGTGTTTTTATTTCTTATTAGTACTGTAATTTTGAATGCTCGGAGTTATGGGTGAGTTAACTGAGGCTCATAGACAGTAAGTAATTTGTCTTTGAAGATATCATTGACCTGGCATCCGTCAACATTAAGACAAACCCAAACCTGTATGACTCTGATTATCCTCCACTTCATGACGCTGGCTGTGTGAAGCAGAGGTGAGAAGAATGATGGCTTATTGTGAGGATCGGAGTCAGAGCATGCAGCACGTGCTCAGCACACAGAATTATAGATATTATTAATATTAATTATGTTCGGAGTGGTTTATTTATTCCTATTCATTAGTATTGGGAGAGTTTTGACACGTGATACCTACCCATCAAGAGCCCTGTTGGAAATTCCCTGGTGGACATATAGTGGAAAAATCAATCAATGCATGTTGACATGCCAAAGATGCTGCAGTTGGTCCGCATTAAAGACCTGGTGTCATCTGCAGCACTGAAAACTGGAGGCTGACCTTGCACATTCCTGTCACAAGCACACCGCTCTGCTTCTGAAAGCTCTAAAAGTCTTCTTTGTTAATTATTTTGAGAATTTCATAAATTATATTTTTTTAAATATTTATTTATTTATTACGTGTACAATATTCTGCAGGCCAGAAGAAGGCACCTCATTACAGATGGTTGTGAGCCACCATGTGGTTGCCGGGAATTGAACTCAGGACCTTTGGAAGAGCAGACAATGCTCTTAACCACTGAGCCATCTCTCCAGCCCCCTCATAAATTATATTTTGATTGTATTTAGCCCCTCTCCCATCTCCTTCCAAACCCATTCCCCCACTTAGTACACATTCAATTTTGTATTTCCATTTTTTCAAAAAGACCATTAAATCCCATTAGAACTTCTTAAAGGATCTTGAGTGTATGGCCATCCCCTGGAGCATGTTAGATGTACCAGGAACCGACTTTCAGTTAGCGATAGACCCTCAGCTATAGAGGGTCTTCATGCTCACCTTCCACCTCCATGCTAAGATTGTCTGTGGTTTGAGCTTGCATATACTGCCTGAGTCCATATGCAAAACTTCCATGCTGTGCTCGGAAAGCACTGCTACCACACAGTCATCCCCTGCCTCTGGCCCTGGCAGTCTTCTGGCTGCCTCTTCTGCTACGATCCCTGAGCCTCTGGAGGAGGCTCTCGTTTAAGACTGAGCACTCCACAGTCATTTATAGCCCGACCAGTTGTGGATCTCTGTGTTGATCACCACCTACTGCCCAAAGAAGCTTCCCCAATGAGGTCTGAGAGATGCACTAGTCTATGGGTATAATGAGATGTCACGGGGAGTCAGTTTAATACGATGATCCATTAGCAGAAGATTAGCTGTAGGTGCTCCCTGAAGGTCTATAACCTATCTAGTCATAGGTTCTTGACTCTATAGCTGTGCCAGATATGGGTTCCATTTTGTGGACTGGGCCTTAAATTCAGCTAGAGAGTGGTTACTAACTCTCATGCTATTGGGGCTACTATTGCATCAATAACCATATTTTTCTAGGAAGATTATTCTTATAACTCATAGAGTTCTCAGCTGGATAAGATTTTTTTCAATTTTATTTTTTATATTAGTTTATATACCTTAAATAAAGGAGTATAAACAGTTTGATGATGTGGGACTTCCCTTTATATTTTGTGAATATGTTTTGTTACAATTGGTTAATTAAAAAACTGTTTCAGTCAATGGCTTAGCAGTGTAAAGCCAGGCAGGAAATCCAAACAGAGATATATAGAGAGAGTAGGCAGAGTCAAAGAGATGCCATGTAGTTGCTGAAGGAGAAAGACACTGCCTTACTGGTAGGTCACAGCCTCATGGCAATACACAGATTAATAAAATGGGTTAATTTAAAAAGTAAAAGTTAGCTAGGAATATGCCTAAGCTATTGGCTAAACAGTGTTGTAATTAATATTGTTTTGTGTGATTATTCAGGTCTGGGCAGCCGGAAAATGAAAACATAGTCTCTGTTTACAAATGGCATCAACGTGGGCCAACTACATCCACATAAAACCTGAGAGATCTTGAATTCTAGACACAAAAGAACAGAGTTAAGCACACCTTCTTGATGGCAGCATTTTCTCAGGTGGGTTTTGTTTGCTAGAGGCAAGTAGAGGCATGATTCCTTTAAAAGGATTACTGACTTAGTATTAACAGCAAAAACTGCACAGGTCCTTTAAGAACTGGCTTCCTAGTTCATGCTGGTGTGGTTACAGAGTACTTAAATGGGGTCTGTGAGCAGCATGTTGCAAATTGCTTAATGGAAACATAGACCTGCTGTGTCCCTGGAGCTGGGGCAGTGAGCATAGACTTAGAGAGGCAGTGAACATGTCTCTGCCATGTTGGTGGAGCAAACAGGCAGGGCTGTGGAGTTGGTTGTAGCCAAGCTCACTTAACATCTAATTAAAAAAAACACTCCTGGTCAGAAAATGATTACAGATATGCAATATAGACAGATTCAGATGAAAAGGACCTCTGAATGCGTCACAGTGTTGGATAAATGTATGTAGGCTTGGGAGAAAGAAGAAAAAGAGTATATACAGTTATAAAAAGAAATAAATAGTTTTAAAAATAAAACAAATTCTTCAAATAGAGAGTAAAGGTAATACAAAAGAGTACAGACAGTAATAGATTAAAGGATGAAATACATACAGAGAGTCTGGATTATGTGTATTATTGTGTTTTCTTTGAATTTTTTGACTGCAAAGAGACATTTGATTCTAGGGACTGCTAAGTTAAACCAACATAAAGGTTTCTTAATTTCAAAATTTGAGTCTAAGGATATATTACTTTAGAAAAGAGGTTCTGCCTTTGTTTCCATGGAAGATAAGAACCTGTGAATTTCTTCCAGGCTAATGTGGTTTGATGGTACAAGACCCCCAGGAAGGTCTCCATGAACCCTAAAGATACTTTGCCCAACAAACAGCAGGAAGTAATTTGGAGAAAACAATGCCCAAATTTCTCAAATGATTGTTTATAAATGTTTGTTTTCATTTAAAGGGGGTTGATTATAAGTGATTAATGGTCACAGTCAATTTCTAAAAAAAAAAGAGGTGGGATAGATATAGAGATGAATACTTTGCATTGGTATGGATCTTGGTCTAGTGATGCAAATTTAAGGTTGATTGTTACACTGTGTATATGTATTTTTGCTCTTGTTTAAGGTCTTGTGTTTGTGTGGCTCATTTAAAAATGCAATGTATAATTAAAAATACAGATTAATAGGTAGTCATCTATAATAGGCAAACTGTAGTCATACTATTTAGGTTTTCCAGATGTACAGAGATATATTTCAGTTAGATAGATACTCTTCAACACTTCAAAGGCCTACAGAATATGGCATTTAAAAGGTTGTAAGAACTTAGACTTTTCTCAACAATGAGACATGTCTGCTTCTGGCAGCACCAATTACTTCAAAGAGGTTGATGGGCATTGAAGAAACTTGTTATAAAATTTGCCTTCAATGTAACAAGAGTAGTCATTTGCGCAAGAAACTCCCCTTGCTTGGATTGCTTGATGCATGCTATATGAACTGGACATTTAGAACCCACAGAAAAAAAGACTGCTAAACTTGCCAAAGAGGTGAGACAGTCCTTCAGAGTTCCTGCTTCATGAAAGAGCCTGCCAGACATTCTGCAGGAGACAGATGAAAGTGAATGACAAACTGCCAATATAGGCAAAACAGTCTTTCAAATTTCCTGCTTCACTGATGCTAAGAGCCTATAGGCTGAAGGTTAATGCCCCAATATTATAGAGGAACTTTGTGTGATTGTCCAGGCAGCAAGATGTCTCTGTCAATTCTAGAGTTTTGGAAGTTGCTTACAATGCACTTCCTGTTTTCTTAGGTAATATTATATCCTTCTGGAGTCTTTGATGGAGTTGAAGACAAATAGTTACGGTTACAGTTTTCCTTGTTTATGATAAAAGATAAAGTAGATATGAAACTTTAGACTCAGAAAGACTCTGGTCTGGGTGGCTGAAAAATGAAAGCACAGTCTCTGTTTACAATTTGGGGGTGGGGAAGTCATGTTAGAAGAGGCAAGGTAGGCAGTGAGTGGTAAACAAATGAGATGATGAAGATCGATACATTTTCTTAGTGTGTTTTTGTCTAAAGATAAAAATGCTTGACACCTGGATAAGATTGGCAGGTACTTTTCATATCCAGGAACATGCATAATACTTCCCAATGCTTTGAAATCTGGCCAGTGAAGCTTCCAGGTCATTACCAGCTTAATTTTGCCATCCTGAGTGACTCAGGTATATGGTCTTTTCAATAACATGATCTTATTGTCAAGTTCTGAAGGGTAAAAGAACAATGACAATGTCTAGCAATGTTTGGGATCACTAGTCAACAACTCCAACAGGGGTAACTCATTCCTGGTACTGGACCTTTGTACTGTTAGCCTATGGTGCTTAGTAGGTGGTTTGTTGCTCTATTATAGGGCAGCTCTGTTTAAGGTCTTTATGTCTTTAAGCTCTAATATGTTTGTATTTTAGGAAGTTTCTGTAGTAGTTTTATGACTTTTTCATTCATAGTTACCCTCCTTTATCCTGCCCTCCTACCCCAGCCAGTTTGATCCTTCCTGTTCCATTGCTCCTCTTCCCACCTTTACGTCACTGTAGTCTATCTTCCCTTCCTTGAATGACCCCTGTCTCCATTGTTTCTGACTAATTTTCTGACTTCTGTGGGCATTCCAAAGGAGACACACTTATCTAAAGATTAAAAGTTAGCATCCTCAAATGTGGTGAACCTTTTGAAGTTTGCCTTTCTGGGTTTGAGTCATCTCACTCAGTATGATTGTTTCTACCCCCTGACCTAAGAAATTTACAGTTTCATTTTTCTTAACAACTGAATAATATTCCTTTGTGTAAATATAACATATTTAAATTAGCCACGTATCCATTGATGGACATTTGGACTGTTTCCATTTCCTGGTTATTGTGAATAGAACAGCAACGCTTATGATATACTGTAGGACAATTAGTTGAGAGGTGGTGAGTTCTCTTTATGATAGGGAGAAGTAGGCACATTTTATACCAACCCTACATAAACAATATCCTTAAGCTCTATATGAAATTTCAAAATCTAAGTACTTACAGGTATTGGGAAATAAATAAAATTTTGAAAGATTCTTTAGAAAAAAGGAAGAATATTGGATGACTTTTCTGATTATTATGACCACATCTGAAATTAGCATCACATGAGGTAGCTAGCTCAAATTCCCAAAGGAAACCTGTGGTATCTCTGACTTGAAGAAGCAGATGACAGAGGTTTGGGCACCTACAGCTGCTAAATATACACCCTGTTCAGAACTCTGGCTGACTTCAGGATCAAGTGTGTGTGGGGTGCAGCATCCAAGAAACTCAGCTAAAGATAGAGGAACTGAACTGAGATTTAGAGGGCCTCCCAAGAGGCAGTTTGTCGTCTGAGTCCGTCCAGCTTGTCTGTTACTGCCACAGCAGTGACTCAATAATCTTCGGAGAATAAAACAGAATTCAGAGGAACTATAATATGATACTCACAATGTCTAGAATATAATCCAAAAAATTAACAAGAAAGATCAAGACATGTAGAGAAAATACAATTCACATAGATTGGTTGTATAGTCCAAATACTGAATACTTACTCACTAAGATAAGAGAAAGCATGGTTCAAATAAATTTAAAAAATATGAAATCTTAGTGGAGACACAATACACTAAACAGAACTGCAGGACAGAATTTTGGAAGCAAATGCAGCAACTGCTTAAGAAGAATGTGCACGGCATAAGAAGAGCCAGTGCAGTTACAGAGCAAGGTAAAAAGTGTCTCTAGGCCTAAGAATAGAAAAGAGCAAACAAACTAATGAACAGGATCTCAGACACTGTGAGACAAAGTCAAAATGTCTAACACATGCTCTGGGTTGCAAAAGCGGATCAGAAAAAAGGAATAATGAGCAAACATATACTGTAAAAATGACAAAACCCACATGAATATAAATATAAAAATTTGAAAATGACAAGAAGAATTGGTCTTCGCAGATTTCCCAAATTTCATAAATGTCTTAAGTTTATACGTTTGAAAAGCTTAGTAAATCCAAAGCAAGGTCTTTGATATATGTAGAAAATTGTGCTGTGGAGCCTCACAGTCCATCTGTCAACAAACCTTGAAAAAAATGGAGAGAAATCTTGAAAATCTTTAGAGAAAGAGCATATTACATGTAGACCAATAATGTGCTTGATGCCAAAAAAAAAAAAAAGATAAAAGCCCATCACCAAGTGAATGGTGTGTTGTATAAGACAACAAGAGACCGGTCCACGCAGATTACATCCCATGTGAATATTGTTTAAGAACAAAGGCAACACAGGGACTCTTCTAGATTAAGGAAGACTTTTTGCATTCAGAAAGCCTGAAAGACCCCTAAGGCCTATATGATGAAGGCTTGATCTCCAGCCTTTGAGTTCTGCAGGGAGCAAGAACCACTAAAGGTGGGGTCTAGTGGGAGGAAATTGAGTCACCAGGGGTGTGCCGTTGGAGGGTGTATTGATTATCCCTGTGTCTGTCTTTGCTTTTCTGCTACCATGAGATGTCTAGACTTCCTCCAGCATCACACCTGCTATGACATACTATGCCATCTCAGACCCAAAGCAATGGGGCCATGTTGCCCCAGAGTGATATCTCTGAAACCATGAGCCAAGGCAAATCTTTCCCCCTTTTAAAACCATTTATCTCAGGTATCAATGGAATGCTAACATACCCACACTTCAATAGATGCTAGACAATTCATTAGACTCAAAGGAGATGCTACCATATGTAGAAAATTGATCTTCAGGAAGGAAGAGCATCAAAATGGCAAATACCTGGTATAAATAGAAATTAGAACATTTTATTTCTTTAAAATGCACATTCCATTTTATAAATTATAGCCACATCTTGAAGGTTTATAGTACAGTAGATGTACAGTAGATGTGTCTAGATGATAGAATCAACATTTGCAATGGGTGAGATGGTTCAGGGGCCTAAATAGTAAAATTGTTTTTTATATGTTGCATAAATAGCGTAATATTAATTCTCACAAGACTGTACATTTTAATATCTAGAGAAAAGAAAATGATTCCATGAAGGAATATATGATGATTTCAATTCTAAATTGTATTGATTAATTTATTCTATGATACATGGTATTTTTCATATGCTATGAAAAATAAAAAAAAATGCAATGAAAACAGCCAATAGGGAAACAGGGGATGAAAAGATCATTGTTGGAACAAGGCACCCCAAGACCAAGTTCTCAACACAAAGGAGATTTATTTGCTTCAGAGGGGAAAGGGGCAGGTAATAAGAGATAAAGACAGGAGATAAAGGAAGAGGAAGAAGGAGGAAGGAACAAGGGAGAGAGGGAAGGGATATTTTCCCCAAGGGACAAAGGACTACCTCTGGATAGAAAGGAGACCAATGTGACCTACAGGTAAATGGTGGTTTATAAACAGAAAGGGGAAGCTCTGTGTTAGGATGATTTTGTTTCCTGCAATGGTGTAAAAGGCCCCATGGGATAAGGAGGTTGCAGGTCTGAGGATTGCACACTTGATGGGAACTGAGAAGAGTAGGTTACATTCCTGCTTGGTGCTTACTTAGCTGTGTGACTTTAAGCAAGTCAGTCACTTCCCTAAGTCTCATATAAAACACTGGGTCCTGAAACTCTACCAAGGTTCTCAAGGGAAATAAATCAAACTTTGTTGCCTGGGTCTATTTAGTGTTCCACTTAGAAGCAGGTGATTGAGCCTTATGTTTCTGAGCTGAGTCCTAGGGAAAAAGAGTGACATTTGGGTAACATCTTTGTTCTTGGTTAGGTTTTGTTTTCTTGCGTGGTATAAATTGGCAGAGTGGAATAGCCATGTTTAAATGCTATCTCTGTATCTACCACTGTGTGACTTTGGATCTGATGCCCCAGTTTCCACACCTGATCTGGAGCCAAATAATATTGAGATCATGTGACAGGGTCATCAGTTGTCATTCTTGCTTCTTTCCTGTGGTGCAAACACATTTAGGTGAGTTTCCCAACCAGTGCCAAGTTTATATATCTGGGAACATGTTTACAAATAGTTCCCATCATGGCCCAGAAAACACCTGCCTCTCCATGGACAAATCTGCATGCTTCTTCTTTGCAGACATGATGCAGATGAGCACTTAAAGTAGGAATCTGAATGTTGAAGAAGAAGGAGTCACAAGATGGAAGGATGCTGGGCCTCTGTCACTGCTTGAAAGAGAGCTGTCCTGATCATTAGGGATGCCACTTTGGAATTAGGATCAACTTTTGTTGTGTTTGTGTTATCATGTATTTAGCATTTTCTTTTTATGGAATTAGCTAATTAGTTTAGGAAGCACGAGTTATGCAAAGCATCTGGTGTGGGTCAACTGTCATTTATGAGGCTTAACGAAGAAAAAGTGCTCTTCTATTTGCAAACAGTGCTTTTTATCAGATCTGATGGGTACATGGCCCTTGCCAAGGCTTGTATTTCTGCCATCCATTCCTGTGCGTCTCCTTTCTCCAGCAAATGAGGCAGAGGTAGGTAGCAATCCAACACCCCCCAGAGATATTGAGAAGAAGGAAGTAACAAAGCAGGAAGGTGAAAGAACTTGGTTCAGAATCTCCAAAAATAGCAGACGGTGACTGGTCCAGACAGGGGGAACTAAATTCAACTCCAATGCTTTTCTTGAAACCAGGGAAGGATTTTGGTCCATTATCAAACAAAGAGGCTGGGGCATTTGTCTATGGAGACACTGTTTCTGTCAGAACCTTTCTGTCACGCATACAGTTTAGACATTATGTGAAGATGGGCCTTTGGCTATGAAGGGCAGTCCCAGTGCTGCCTTGAGCCTTGGAGGATGTGGGGCTGTGTAGCAGCAAGTGTCCAAAACTACATCCCTCAGGTACCAGAGCTCTCAGCCCTTACGTAAGGACTAGGTATTTCCACTCTGTACTCACTGATGCCTTGCCTCTGCCCTGCCTCCCCTCTTTTCTATCCTTCTCGAACTCATGAGGCAACTTTACAAGGACCCCTCCCTGACTGGCTTCTCTGTTCCTAGCTCAGCAGAGTTCTGATTGCTATTTAGTTCCTGCACTGGAGATGGGGTCTTGCTCCTCTCCTAGAACTCGGGGATCTCTGAGAATTAAGAGCAATCAGGCAGATATTAAATGAGAGCAATTAAATGTGGCATTGTTCCAAGCCACGCACAAGAATGGGGTCTGTGGGTGAACTTGGAGAGGGCGCAATTGGTGAAGGGGCGTAGAGAAATAGAAATGTCGATAGCGTCAGGGGACCTAGGATGCCAGATGTGACAGAAAGGGGAAGGGCTAGCCAGTCGCTGAGAATGGTGTCCAAAGAAGAAGTTCTGCCACACGGACCTGGGAGGAGGGCAATGCCTGTCCTGGGCTGGTCAGCGCATCCTGCCAGGCTCTTCCCCATGGTCAGCGCAGCCAGCTGGCCAATCTGCTCAGCACGCTCTCATCCAGCTCTGCTCAGCATGGCTTTCACTTCAGCTCAGCTCAGCACATCTCATCCCCTGCCCCCCCCCCCATCAGTTGAAACCATTTATTTCTCTTGGAGGAGAAGAGGTGGTGGTTGGTCTTGGCCCCTCTGTGGCTACTTCCCAACAGAGCATCACCTCCCTCTCCTCCCAGGGATTGGACCAGCCCAACCCACATTCCAGAGCATCTTCTTCCAATGGTTTAGATTCATACAGCCCGGAGTGCTCAGAACTTGTCCAATCCGCACCTCCTGTTCTAGCACTCTGGACTACCTTGTTTTTTGTTACCCAAGGCACTGATGCTCTCTCTCTCTCTCTCTCTCTCTCTCTCTCTCTCTCACACACACACACACACACACACACACACACACACACACACACACACACACAAATGGCTCCGCAGCAGCCCTGGGAGGGCGCAGCAGCACCAATCACGTCTCCATGGTTCCTTGTTAGCTGCACTCTAAGCAGGAAAGTGACTGGGCCTGACAATATAATTTACATTGCTGTATAAAACTATCTGTGGAAGCCAAGCTAATTTGTGCCAGATTAGGCTATTTGTCTCAGCCACTGTCTAGCAGCACAATCTATCAGAGGGCTGTTTTCAAATATCGCTTTTCAAGCGTGCCCTTGAGAGGCAGAAATTGATTGGGATCTTAGAGAGCAAAATTACAGCAATAACTTAAAAGAAACAATAATTACTGAATCATACCAGTGTCAGCACTCTGCAAAACACGAAATAGCCATCAAACCCCAATCCAATATATTCTGAAGCGAATTTATTGAATGGAAAAAGCAGTTGAGTGAGGGTATTTCTCCCCCCACTCCTCCCCTTCCCCTGTACATATGGTTATCTCAAAACCGCAAGTGAATGAGTCGATAATTCTTGTCACCGACTGCTCCATTTTCACCAGGCAGAGGAGCCCCATTAGCTGCCTGCTGCTGCACCGGTTCTCTCTCTCTCTCTCTCTCTCTCTCTCTCTCTCTCTGCTCTCCTTTCTCCTCTCCATTTGCTAGTCTCTGCTCTTCAAGCAAACAAACAAGTATAACTAATCATCTGCTAAAATGCAGAGGGCCGCTAATAAATCTCCGCAGCTGAAATACTTTAATGGGTAATTAATTGATCCTGTTCCAGAGGAGTAATAAGATAATAAATTAGACAATATTTCACTCAGTCGTGTCAGGCGCCTAGCTAATGGCGCTGTAGGGCTAAGCTGAAGGATAATAAATTAGCCAGAAATTAACTGCTAAGAGGTTTCTGTAGAGAAATCGGCTGACAAGTGAGTCACACTCGTGATTCAGGGCCTGTCTGGTAGTGTGGCAATTCAGGGCCTGTCTGGTAGTGTGGCAATCTCTATGAATGTGAACTTGGGCTTCGGGAGGGGGCCCCCCGTGGGGCACTCCCAGCCAGGCTCCAGCAGGATTAAGTTCCCAGCCAGAGAGTGCCTGTTGGGAAATACCCAGAGTGTGTGAAGTGGGCCAGGGCCCTGCCTTGCACACCCAGCAGGGCCCTGGCTGCAGTAAACTAGGCACAACGTGTGATGTGCTCTGGGAAATAGCTCCCCACTCCCAAACCAGCACGCTCTCGGAGCTTTTAATGGGTCACAGCCACTGTGGTGTGAGCTGTGTGGGCCACAGAACACCTATCGCCACAGCCTGACTATGGCTGAGCCCCAGCACATATGCTAATGAGGAAGGGTGGAGTCTGGGAAAGAGACCGGCGCTTCTTTAATAACAAGGGTATCACAGACATCAGGCAGGAAAAGTAACAGGGGGAGGTTATACTTTTCCACAGGTCGGAGAGGTTTGTCCGAGGGAGAAGATGTCTTGGTTTTATTAAGAACCTTGGGAAAGTGTTGACAGCTAATAGGGAAGGGAAGGTGGCTTTCTCCCTGGACGGGGCGGGGGAGGGGGCGGGGCTCAGCTTGGTGCAAAACATTGACTGGGCAAGAAGTCCATTCATCTCTCTCTTCACTCAGAGACCTTATGTGAGGTCCTAGAGCCCTCTGAGCTCTGGTCCATTGGTCAGGAAACCAGTGCTGATTCCATGAAATACGAACGAGAACCGCCCAGGTTCGCATCTTCTCATCGTAGAAGCAGTTGGACGCTGTTTATGGGCAGCTAAGGAGATGAGGCAGGAGGGACTGGGCTCCCCCTCTCAGTTAGGGACAAGATCACCTGCACCCCTCCTTGAGATGTCCTCACCTTCTCCAGCTGTCCCCTCACGACCGATGGTAAATAGGAATGGATCTGTCTCCTGAGTCCTTCTGGCTCCGCAGTGTGCAGGGAAAGCTCCCGGAGAGCTTAGTAATTCACATGAGGTAAAACAGGAGTTAGCAACCAGAAAGGAGAGGAAACAGTGTAAGTCAGTGGTTCTCCACTTTCCTAATGCTGTGATCCTTTAATATGTTTCCTCATGTTGTGGTGACCCACAAACGTAAAATTATTTCCTTGTTAATTAATAACCGTACTTTTAGTGCTGTTATGGATCATAATGTAAATATCTGATATACAGGATATCTGCTATGCAACCCCTGTGAAAAGGTTATTTGGCCTCCAATGGGGTCGCTACCCACAGATTGAGAAACACTGGGGTATGTTGACTCCAGGTCCCTGGCATGAGTGGTTGGATATGCCTATTCTCTGTATCCAGAGAGAAGCCCTTGTCTTGCTCTTTGGCCAGAGGGGGCCCTGGAAATGGCACTGATCACTCAGCACTGAGCATTGCAACCCAGTGGCCCCGGTTCCATCATTGCTGCTGTTGTGACTGCAAAGGCTTGGGTTGCAGGAAGAATGTAGCTGTCTTACGCTACTGACTTCATGAGCGCGATGGAACCGCACACCGATTCCAACCTCACTCAAACCACCTGCTTCTTGTTCTCCTGCCTTGGGCACATTCTCCTTGCTGCTAAAGCAGGAAGCACTTTAGAGTTCACTTGAGGGTCACACTCAGTCATCCTCCAAGTGCAAGGGCATTGGTACCCTAGAAGTATTGCTCTCCTTTCGCCCTTTCTGGGCGGACGGTTTGAAGACTGTGCGGTTTTCTGTGAACTCTGTGCAAATGTCTTCTGCCTGATTCAGCTGTGCGTTTCCATATTCCCCCCTTTCCTCTTCCATTAGTTCCTCCTTTCTTCAGCTCATACTTTCTCCTAAAATATCAGAGATGGAAAGAGAGAATGCCTTTGACCAGTGAGGGCTGTTGTCACTTGCGACTCCTTGCCTTGCAGAATCCGCTTCTTATCTCTGCTGACGCTGACCGCAAGTAACTCAGAACCGTGCCAGCTAATGGCCCTCAGGGTGGCTTCAAAGGACCCGAGCAGTCCCCAGGCTGTTCCTGCTTGGGAGAAGTCAGTGGCCCAAGGCCCTTGCCTGGAGGGCCACAGAAGAACAAGTTTAGCCAGAACCAGAACCTGAAAATAAATCTACCCTGGTGAAGGTGAAAGGGGTGATATGGGGTCTCCCTCAGGGTAGAGCAAGGGCCTAGCAGGTGAGACCTTGGGTTGGGTCCTGAGTACCACAAAACAAACAAACAAGAGAAATCAGCAAAACCAGAATCATCTGAATAACAGAAACACCAGGGCCAACAGGGAATCAGGGAAGGAAGATGAAAGAATGTCCCCTGTCAGAGTAGATCAGGGTTCCTGGTTTTGTTGTTGTTGTTATTGTTATTGTTTTGATTTTTGTTTAGGTTTTTCAAAAAGGGTCTCTTTGTGTAGTCTGCTGTCCCAGAACTCATTCTGTAGACCAGGCTGGTCTCGAACTCCCAGAGATCCTCCCAACCCTGCCTCCTGCGCGCTGGGATTAAAGGAGTGCGCCACCACTGCCTGGCAGGTCCCTGTTCTTAACTGGCTGACATTTCAGAAGTAAACTCATTCTCATTCGTTATTCTATTTGCTCCTTTATGAGGAATGCCATTAGCTTGTCCTCTTTTATTTTTCTACGGAAGCTTCAGAGCTGAAAGAGGATGAGAGCCCTAGCCTAACCTCAGCCACTGATGGAGCTGCCCAGGGGTGGAGGCTGAGCTTGGGCACCCACTACAAGTACTCGAATCATTAGAACACTCTTGCTTTTAAAGGTCCTAGCTGTGCCCTGTGGAAACACACAGAAAATTTACTTTCTTTCTTCACACAATTGATGACTATTAACTGACCCTTAAGCCTTCTTTTATTTTCCAGGCTAAACTGGCTTAGTTCCTTTAACCGTTATGCATGCACCATTCTCTTCTCCTTTATTGTAAAATATAACATGCAAAACGAAAAGTGCCCTAACCTCCATAGAGCTTGATTAATAGGTCTAAAGCCCGCATACACAAGGCGACGGAGGTAGCGTTGCTGCCTCTGGTCCCACTCTCTGGGTCAGAACCCCCTGCCCTGCAGAATAGCCATGATGACCCTGGCTGTTGGGCACAGTTTGTGTTGCTTGTCCTCAGAGATCTATCATTTACATTTGTCATTCTTCAGAGATGTTGTGGGTTCAATTTCCAGACCGTGGCGGCAGAGCAAACATCTCAAAGACAGGAAGTTGTGCGAGAGCGTGACGTCCCAATGTATGTGAAAATTCTCGACTCACTAAAGTACAGTCTATACTGTGGGCAACTACGTGTTTAAGGCAGTGCACACAATTAAAGATGCTTTACTTTCCCCCAAATCCTAATCATCATTTGAGCCAATAAAAAAAAGTGTCCGTGGGTTTGCCAGAAGCAGAGTGGGCACAAATCTTCAGTGTGGAGAGTGGAGAGCGGTAAAGCACGGCACACACATAGCCCGGCACAGGACTTGGCTCTGCTGCTAAGTCTTCATACACTGGAAACAGGCCGGGTGTATTCTTTTGTTCCTTCTTTTTTACTTAACATACTGTTTCTAAGAACTGTAATGACAGTGTGCCCCTCAAAATGTCAGCGAGTGGAACCTTGGTTGTACAAAAAGCAGTGCTGGCACTGTGGCCTTGAGGGAAGTATCTGGATGGAGTCCTGGTGAGCAGGTTAATGACTCTGTTAGAAATCAGCAGGCTCTCAGAGAGGCTGTCCCCTCTCCCTCTCTCGCAGGAGCCCTCTGGTTCTTCTGCTTTCTCCTGAGAACTGATATGGCCTGGAGCCCTCACAAGGATCCTGTGGCTTTAGATAGAAGACTTAGTGACCTCCAAAACTATGTGCCAAAATGAACCTCATTTCTTTATAAATTTCCCAGCCTTGGGAATTCTGTTATAATAATAAAAAGTTGGACCAAGATATGAGATTTATTCATGTTTTTGCTTGTGGCTTTCTGTCAATAGATGACATGCCGCATTTTATGCATGTATTAGATAACGATTTTGTTGACACACGGTAATGTATTAATTAATTCACAACAGGAGGGTGTGTGTGTACGTGTGTGTGTATGTGCATATGTGTGTGTCTGTGTGTGTATATGTGTCTGTGTGTGTATATGTGTTTATGTTTGTGTGCATATGTGTGTATGTGTGTGTGTGCATGCGTGTGTGTATGTGTGTGCATGAGTGTGTGTGTGTGTGTTTCATTACTCATAAGCTTTTGAGTTGTTTTAGCATGAGTTTCTTAGGACGGTCTTTGTGTCGCTCATCTCGGCAGGTTACACTCTTAGGATTAGAACGCTGGCTCACAGGGCACTCGCACCTCCCACTCTGCCATGCGGTAGCCACAGGGATTGTGTCACCATACAACACACTCAGTGAAGTGTTGTTCTTGTGTAGTAGCTCTCAGTAAGTGTTGCCAGCTCAGCTCTGTCAGGGCCTGCTTGCCTCAGAGATTTACCAGTACCTCGGGCCTCAGCTTCGCTAGGCTTGTGTGGAGTGAGCTGACAGAGGCTTGGCCACTGTGGACCGCACTTAGATGGGCATTTCTCATTCCAGATCAAGGGCCTAGGCTTGGCTTTGTTCCCTGTCTTCATCCTGTACCCTTTTCTTCTTTTCATGCTTGATCCCTAGAAGCGAGTCCTCTACCGAGATGACTCAGAGCTCTCCTGCCCGGCACTCAACTCCTCATCATTTGCCAACACTTGGTATTGATGGGCTTAAAATTTTCTCAGTCTGGTAAGCATGCAAGGCAGCTCATTGTAGATCCCCCCCTTGTTAAATATTCAAAACTAAACCCTAGGGTTAGCAAGACGGCACAGTGTGTCAAGGCTTTGTGCAAACCTGGAGACCTTGCTTCCATCTCTAGAACCCATAAAACTGTGGAAGAAAGGAGCTGACTCCACAAAGTTGTCAGTGACCTGAGCACATGAAAAAACATAAAATAATAACAAACACGTAAATTAACTCTAACATTAAATACTTAAAATTTTTTAGTTACTGGTGTATAATTTACACAGAGTGAAATGCTTCCCCTTTTGACACCAGAGTTCAGGGAGTTTTGACAGCTGTATAGCATCAGAGAGTCATTATATTACCACCATCAAGACACAGGTTATTTACATCACCCCAAAAGTTTGCTCATGGCCCCTGAACCTTGCCCCACCACTGCCTCTTTGCTTTCTATTATTAAAGTTTTGCCTTATCCTGACGCTCAGTAGATGGACTCACTCACAATGTATTCTTTGGTGCTTTCCCTTAGTGCATCGCTTCTGAGAGTCGTCTATGTTCTTGCGTGTTTGGGGAGTTTCCCCTGTTTATTGCTGAGTATTATTCCATTGCACGAACACATCTCAGTTTGTACACCAACTCCTTGACAGGCATTTGGAACGCTTCCACCATTCGGCAATTATGAGCAAAGCTTCTTAGAACATACTTGATGAAAATCTTTTTTGTGGATATAGACTTTCATCGCTCCTGGATAAATGTGTAGGCGTGGCATCATTGGGTCATAGGGTAGGTGTAATTTTGACTGTAAAAAATAAACCTGTCAACAGCCTTCCACAGTGGTTTCTACGTTTCACATCTGACCGAGCAGCAGCCTGTGGGAGTGCTGCCTGGTTTACATTCTTGCCCCAACACAGCACGTTCAGTCTTTAAACTTTTTAGCAACCCTATTGTGTGTAGTGGTGGCTTATATTTTTTAATTTACCGTTACACAATGCATGTTTTTGACTAGAGGTATTAAACATCTTTTTATATGCATGTTGGAAATGTGTTTGTCTTCTTATGAAGTGCCTATTAAATTTTTAAAAGTCTAGTTGCTTATATATAATGGAATTTTGAGAGTTCTTTATTCTGGGTACAAGCTCCTCATCAGCTATAGTCCACTAACACATTCTTCCAGGACATGGCTTAATTCATAATTTTAAGAGTGCTTTTAAAGAGAATTTCTGAATTTTAAAGTCCAGTATATGAATCTTTTGAATGGCTTGAACTTTTTTGTGTTCAGAATATTTTTTAGTTACCTCAAATCATGAAGATTTTTCTTTTCAAATTTTTTAATTAAAACTTTATTATAAAAAACTTACAAATAAAAAGCATGACACAGTAAAATTGACCAGACCCAAAGTCTACATATCCTGTGTGTGTGTGTATGTTTATGGTTTTTTGAGAAAGGGTCTTACTATGTAGCCCTGGCTATACTGGAACTCACTCTGTAGACCAGGCTGGCCTTGAACTCTCAGAGATCCACCTGCATTTGCCTCCTGAGTGCCGGAATTAAAGGTGTGTGCTACCATGGCTCAGCAAATCGACATATCTATATGCGTAGAATATAACCATTCTCAATCTGTGGAGCCTCACACTGGAGCTTACACTTTCACTATCAAATATATTTTATACCACCAAAATTATATATTTCATCTGCCATCAAAAAAATAAAAACTTTATGACAGAGGTCACACTAGAGAAGCAACTAGCTTTATGTCCTCTTTCACAACATACGTGTCCTTTCCTTGCATCCAGTCCCTTCTCATCACCTGGAGTTTACCCTGTTCTTTCTACTGCTATACTGTGGTCACATGCATGTTTGTTTAGATATATGCATATATATGTATATGGATACTTACATATACATATGTATATATAATAGGCAAGTATCTTCATGTGGGAGAAAATATACTTGGAGAAGGCTTATAGTTTTACATTTTCATCATGGTTTTAATTCATTGTATTGGTCAGGGTTCTCTAGAATAGCAATTAATAATATATAGATATATATATAGATACATATATGTATATGTATCTATCTCTATAGATATATAGAGATATATACATATGTATATGTATATATATACATATGTATATATCATATACATATGTATATGTATCTATCTCTATATCTATATATTATTAATTAGAGTGGCTTATAAGTTATGGTCAACTGTTCCAACAATGGCTTCCCCCTGATGGAAACTCCAAGAATCTAGTAGATATTTGGTCCAGGAGACAGGCTGTCTCTCCTGTTCTTCAGAATACACTTGAATCTGGAAAAAGTAGGCTCCAATGCTAGTAATGAATGGACTTGCAAGCGAGACGAGGGCAAGAGTAAAAGCTTCTTCTTCCGTGTCCTTTAATATAGGCTGCCACCAGAAGGTGTGACCCAGATTTAAGGTAGATCTTCCCACCTCAAACAATATGAGTTTAAGATGGATCTTCCTAACTCAAATGATTCAATAAAGAAAAATTCCTCACAGGCGTTCCCAGCCATTTGGGTCTTAGTTAATTCTAGAAGTAGTCAAGCTGACAGCAAGAATAGCCCCCACACGTACATTTTGTCAGTTTATGTTGAGAACCAGCTCTTTGTACAAGTTTGTTTGTCACATAGCTTTCCTGTTTCGTGATGTCTAAGACTCTCACACTGCCTGGTAGGCCTCGTTTGTGATTGGTCCGTAGGAATGCTTCTGTATTTCTGGAGCTTGTTCTTCATTTGGCTCGTTGCCCTCACTGCTCGGTGTCTTGTCTTTTAAGAACCTTTGTGGTACCATTTGATGAATAGAATTTCTTAATTTTAAAGAATTAAAAATAATGTTTTATTTCCTTTTGATTGAATTCAATTTTAAGACTTGCTAAATTTCCTGTACCTGTAAGCCAGGTCTTCCTCCAAAAGCTAATAATGTCTGTCTCTGTTTAGACAGAGTCTCTCTCTGCATGGCCAAGGCTGGCCTTGGATTCACAGCCCTGCCTTAGCCTCCCAAGCGCTGGGACTAAGTGTGAGCATCACCACACACACTGGTATTTTTCTTTAAAGTTCTATCCTTTCTCTCTTTGTCTTCTGGAGTTTTATATATGTGTTAGCATGTTCAATATTATTTGTCAGGTTATTGAAGTCTGATCTTTTCTTATTTCCTTCTAAAGACCATCACTATTAGTGTGTATATATAGTGTATGTGTGCTCATATGTGCACATGAATGAAGAACAGAGGCGGACTCTTTCTACTGTTATTCACCTTATAATTTTTGGCCAGTCTCTCACTGAACCTGGAGTTCACCAATTGGTAGACTGGCCAGTGAACTCCAAGGATCTTCCTGTCCATCCTCTGGCGCTAAGGGGACAGATGTGCATCTGCTACCACACCTACATTGTGCACAGCTGCTGGGACTCCAAACCCAGGTCCCCAAGTCTGCATAGCAGCCTCTTCACCCGCTGATCCCTCTCCACCCTGTTTCTTCCTAAAGTCTGTTGCTTGCTTGCATGTCTGTTGGAGACAGGGTCTGATTCCGTAGCCCAGACCTAGAATTCACTCTGCGGCCTAGGCTGGTCTCAAGCTCACAACACTTTTCCTCAGTCTCTCAAGTACTAGGAATATCGGCATCCACAACTGCACACAGAGTCTGTCCCTTTCTTAAATCTTTTTTACTTCTTTCGTTCAGACTGGACACAGTCTAGTGATTCATCTGTAAGCTTGCTGGTCAAATGTTCTCCTGTTTCTAATGTACTGTTTAAATCTATTGAAATATCTTTCTATTTCAGGCATTGTGCTTTTCTGTTCTAATGTTTTCATCTGGTCTTTCTATAGTTTTTATTTTTCTGCCAAGGAGCTGATCTACTTCTTCATGATCACCTTAGCTGCCTCATGTCTTTGAACATTTTTCTGATGCTTTCCCAGGTTTTTTTTGTTTTGTTTTGATTTTTTGTTTGTTTGTTTTTTTCTGCAAATGCAAGATACCCAGAAATGGGTTTCTACAAAATTTTTTTCTTGTTATTTTTCTTTAGGTTACATTTTTTTATGTCTTTCCCAATGTCTATTTTCTGGTGATGTATTAGATATCACTGAGAAGTTGTAGAGACTCTGGGTTCTGCTATCTTCCTCTGAAGAACCTTTATTTTTGCTTTTGCGGGTGGTGAGCTCAGTTGAGCTGAAATTCCAAGCTGTCCCCCTGAGGGAGGGACATTTAGAGCCATGCTCAGCGCATTCTCAACTCGTTCAACCCCACAGCTCCTGCCCGCCTTGCTGTGCACACACGTGCAGTCCAAGTGTCAAGGATTTGGGTGGAGTTATGTGTCGATTCGATGACTCTTCTCTTCTCTCACTGTCTCCTCTCCTTACCCTGCAGCTCTTCTGGAGCTCATTTCTTGACTCCTTGTATTAATAGACCAGAAGCGTTTCTGTTAGGTTTTAGCTGCTTTTACACTGTGGATCATAGAGTGTACTTGGATGGAAAGCACACTGAGGAGGTTTCTTTCTGTTAAGGTTTGACCCTATTAGCTTGTGACTACTCACTGCACCACACCCTGTTAATACCTCCAAATTACTGGATTTGTAAAATGTATGTCATCAATGTTGTTTATGGGTGTGTTAGATCAATACAAACCACTCTGTCTTATCCTACAGTAATATATGCTACTTTCTATTTTATTCAATTTTTCTTATTAATTCTAATAACTCTTGGATTCTTTCAAGGTTTTCATATGCACAGTTATACTTTGTCCATAATCACAGCATTATTTATTCTTTTTAATTCAATCTTTTCTCGGGCTGGCATCTCTAGATCATTGTTGAAACAGTGGCTATAGAAGAATCTCTTATCTGTTTCATACATACATGGTTGCTATGGTATCAATAAGGGTCTCTGTGATGGTTAATCTTATTTGACAGCTTGCCTGGTTCTGGAAAAAAGGCAAGCCACCTGGACATACCATTGAGCTATTTTCTTGTTCAGTTTATTGGAAGTGGAAAGACCTCCCCACCCCCATATGGGTACCACTTTCTGGAGGCAGCTCAGGCAAAAGGAGGTCAAAGAAAGAAGCTTCACTTTTGCCCGTTGCCTTAACTTTCACTGGCAAGTTCATCTGCTCCATTGCTGCCGCTGCTGCAATCCTTCACTCGTATCAGAAACCAGTTTCTTTGGTCTCCCAACATGGACTGAAGACCATTGACTCAATAAGAATCTATAGGTCTCCGACAGAAGATTGGGGCTGCTGAGGCCCCCATCCTCTTGAATGGAGTAGCGTCTTTAATATGAGATGGATAACACTGGGCTACTCAAACCCTATCATGTGAAGTCATTCTAGAAAGTCCCATTTTATTGGTTCTGCTTCTCTAAAAATCCTAGACTAATGCAGATTTTGCTAGAGAAACAGAATTGTAATGGTAAATTTCTCTAGTGGACTCAGTGGTACCTGGAGCTGGTTCTCCAATTCTATGAAATCTAAGGTTACTGAAGACTCCTCTGGTAGCATGAAGAGCATTGGGAACTCAGTGCAGACTCATTAAGGACTACACAAGATCATGCATTTGATATTTCTGACTCACCTCATGTGAGACACAAGGAGCTGGTGACTTTGACTCTAAGACTTGAGCATTTGTGGAAAGGTAAATATAATAATGATGCTGGTTTGTTACTTCTAGCATCTCTGGATAAACAAAAATGAAAGGTCAGTGGCAGAATTACCCAGATTCAGATATGCATAAACAGTCTAAAGGTTTCTAGCTGGGCCCTGGAAGCAGAGGGTGGGGGCATCTCCAGCAGTTGTAGTGCTGACATTACTAAAAATAAAACCTGGACCCTTCTCATATGACTGGGTGACTTACAACATAAATTTGAGTCTCAACCCCAAAGGATGTGAGCCCCTAAACTGAGGGAAGCACTTAGAAAAGTGTAGGGGTCCAATAGCTTCGGATGCAGATGTGTGGTGGGGCCCCGGTGAAGACGGGGTTTATTATAGCTAAGGAAATAGTTTCCCCATTCTTAGTAGAGGAGGCATTCCCACATCTGCGGTACTGCCCTGTCTGCCCTTGCCTTGTTTGTGGGAGCATTAGAGGTCTTTCCTGAAGAGGATGCCGAGCAAGACAGCGCTGGTGTCCCTCAGTGCCCATCTCTGCCTCCAGACCTATAATAAGATTCAAAGCTAGGCAATCCCCTAGAGATGAGGTAGAAAGTATGGTCCATGAGGAGTCATGCTATATCACTAAAGAATGTAATGAGTTTTCTAATTCATTCAAGCAGAAGTCTGGGGAATATGTGTGGGAACGGGTTTTAAGGATGTAGGATAGAGTTGGAAAGAATGTAAGACTGGATTTAGTCTGTATTTGTTGATATAGGACCATCGCGTAGGGAGTTTAGGTTTAATGATGTAGCTCACACAGTTAATAAAAGATGTCAAGAGTTTATCTGATTAACTGGCCAATATATAGGTTGAAAGATGCCCTAATATGAAATAAGCTGGGGATGTTTAATATCCCCTGGCTTGTTGCTGATGGGAGAATTTTAAAGCTTGGAGAAATTGGGATGCTTGGATGGGTTTGTTGCTAAACCCAATCTTACACAGTGGAAGGACCTGAAAGGTACAGTCCGCACTAAAGCCATAAAGCATTAATTGGTGAGAGGGCCAGCAGCACAGTCGAAGAGCCCTGTCATTGGTCTGTTCCTTGTGTCAGACATTATGGCGGAGGTGCAGTTGCTCATTTGTATGAGTTAAATGCAGAGGTTCTAATTGGATCCCAGAGTAGCAGGGGCCAAGCGGCTTCACTGAATCATCCAAGGCAAGGTGAGTGTACTTACTGGAATGAACAGAACAGTCAAAGTCGTGTTTCTAATGGCCTGACTCGTGGAGACCTTCAGCCCCTGGTTATCAGTCAAGGTGTTCCCATAGCGAAATAGATAAGAAGTCTCCTGTGGCCTTGCTTGATATGCATAAGCATAAACATTCCAGAACGAATTAATGAAAGGTTATCTTAAAATGAACCAACACAGACTCAAGGCCCATCAGTCAATTTCTAGACGATCCAGTAAATACAGAACCTGCTAGATGAAGGGAAGGCCACGGCCAGGTCCTCCTCAGGAAAGACCTTGTTACAATGCTTCAAGTTTTACTATTTGTCTTTTTCCTATCCTTCTCCAACTTCTAATCTTTTGCTCATCCTTACCATAAAGTATCTATGTTCTTCTATCAGGGTAACTTATTGGGAAAAAGGAAATAATCAGACATTCCATGGACTGCTAGAAACTAATTCTGAATCAACAAGGATTCCAAGAGATCCTGCCCCCTCCAATCACTATGGCCCTCCAATGAAAGCAACAGCATGGGGAGGTCAGATGATCCATGGAGTTTTAGCCAAGTCTGACTCACTGTGGGTCTCGTGGGTCCTCTGGTCATTTCCTCGGTCCCAGAATGTACAATTGGGCAGACTCCCCATGTTGGTTCCCTGACTAGGGATTGAGAAGGAAAAACGGAAGCCATTAGGGCAACTTCTAACAGGGAAAACAGTGAACCCAAACCTGTATTCCCTCTTCAGAGGGATTAGAGAAATTGGCATCGCCATCAAGGATTTGAGAGATGCAGGGTTGCTGGTTCCCACCATATCTCCCTTTAGCTGTTCTTTGTGGTCTGTGCAGAAGACAGACGGGTCATGGAGAACGACAGTTGGTCATCACCAGTCTAATCAAGGGATAGCTCTAATTGCAGCTTCACTATTATGTGATTTCCTTGCTTGAGCAGATTAACACTTCTCCCTTGAGTTATCAGTGGCAGACAGGGGATGTTATCTGGAGTCTTTGGCAGGACTTCAGAGGTGAATTATGAAAATCCCTGGGGACTTCAGAGCAGGGGACTTCAGAACAAGGCTCTTCTTTACTCATAGGTTCTATTCTCACTTTGGGAAACAGTTATTGGCACGCTAACGTGTCTTAGTGGAAACTGAAGGTTTGACAGTGGACCAATTAGTTGTCATGTGACCCGAGCTGCTCCTCATGAGTTAGGTGTTATCTGACCCACAAAGCTGTAAATGCAGGGTACACAACAGCAATCATCCTCACATGGGAGTGGTGGAAACACAGCTGTGCTCACGAAGGTCTTGAAGATGCAAGTTAACTGGAGTTACCACGCTGCCTATGGTTCCCATCCCTGTAAAAATGCCTTCTGTCCCCAGTGTGCACGCATTAATTCATTGCTTTCGTTATTGGTTCTGGATGTGTTGTAACTAGCTGTTTCAAGTTCCTGCTGCCTCAGTTTCCCCACAGTAATAGACAATTGCCTCAAATTGTGAGCCAAGAAAGCCACTTCTCCCTAGGTTGCTTTTGTCAGGGTGTTTTGTCAGAGCCTCAGGAAAAGAAACTAAGAGAACAGCGTTCTCTAAAGGCGTGCATGGCAATGGCTTGGTTCCATAGTGAAACTTTTTTAGTATTCTTGCCATCGTATATCACACTGGCCTGATGCTAAACCGAGAAGCCGCTTGATCTTGAACTTGAACCTTCCAAACTGTGAGTTATAAGCCTTTTATGTTCATATATCAAGTTACCTCCAGTATTTCATTATAGTCAAGCAAAGCTGATTGATACAGCTATACACTGTCCAATTTTAAATAAACTATCATACTAAGCAAATTACTCCTATTTCTTGGCCCTGAAAGTATTTCAAAAATTATGAATTGTCATTAATTTTTATCAAGTACTTTTTACTTCATCTATTGAAATGTTGAATGATGTTTTACTTAATGTATTAATGTGTTGAATTACACTAATTAATTTTCTAACATTTGATCAACATTGTAGTCTTGGAACACATTCAATTTGGTAAGATTTATTATCCTTCTTTCAATACATTACTAGATTCACGTAGGTAGCATTTTTGATTAGGACTTTTTTCTTCCTAGTAGAGGGGGTGGGGGAAATCAACTTTCATTAAAGATCTACAAAGAGCTAGATATACTGCATGTGCTAATTAATTTCACCCCACAGTCATTCTTCCAGGAAGATGTTTTTGTTTTTATTTTATGTTAATTAGCATACAAAGCAACAGGTTTCACACTACATTTTCACACTTACTTGGTTTTGGTTCACCAGCAACTTGACCCCCCCATCTCCCACCCCCCATCCCCAAGTGTGCTTGTGCCTTTCCATCCCTACCATTCTCATATCACAGGTGTTCTTTCTCCTTCCCCACCACCCTGTCTTAAAGCCTCTGCTTTAGATTTTTTTTTTTAAAAAATCTATTTCTAGGACTGAGGTAGGAATATAGAATTGTTTGTAGTACCTTTGCTGAGTGATGTTTATGCTCAGTTTATGTGAGTGAGGAAGAGAGAGGGTGTGTGTAATTGGAACGACTTCCTCCTTGCATCATTGGAAGTCCAGCTGTAAAGACATCTGGGCTTAGAGATTGCACTAGAGGACAATTTTGACTTTTTCTCTGGTTTATGTAATGATCAGAACACACAGAACCTTTAGAATTTGCCTGTACTCATTCATAGGCGGTTCCCTTTGATTTCCAAGTGATCCTTGTTTTCTGCCGTCAACCCAGTCTTGGAGTCCGTAGTTTGTCTCCTTTGCTGTCTGGCTTCCTGGTGTGCTCTATGGTGGACTGTAAACTGAGACTGCTTTCATTTCCCTGCTGCCAAGACCTGAATAATCACATACAAACTATATTAATTACAACATTGTTTGGCCAGTGGCTCAGGCGTATTCCTAGCTAGCTCTTACATCTTCAGTTAACCCAATTTTATTAATCTGTGTATTGACACAGGCTGTGGCTTACTGGTAATGTGATGGCATCTTTCTTTTTCAGCAGCTACATGGTGTCTCCTCAACTCTGTCTATTCTTTCTCTCTTCCCTCTGTTCAGATTTCCCACCTGGCTTTACTTTGATAAGCCATTGGCTGAAACAGCTTTATTCATTAACCAATAAAAGCAACACACATACAGAAGGCCTTTCCACATCAATGGATGACCTTAGAAAGAGATAAAAGACAAAAAGTGTAGTGAGAAGGCCGCTTGGTCATTCCCAGCTGCTTAACCCCAAAATAATCACACAGAAACTGTATTAATTAATTAAATCACTGCTTGTCCCATTAGCTCTTGCTTTTTATTAGCTAAGTCTTACATATTAATTGAACCCATTTCTATTAATCTGTGTATCGCCACATGGCTGTGGCTTACTGGTTAAGGTTCTGGCGTCTGTCTCCAACAGGGCTACATAGTTTCTCCCTGACTCTGCCTCCTTTCTCCCAGCATTCAGCTTAGTTTTCCCCACTTAGCTCTGTTCCTCTATAGCTCTGCTATATGTCCAAAGCAGTTTCTTTATTCATTAATGCTAATCACAGCATACAGAGGAAAATCCCACATTACCTACCCTTTTCTGTTTAAATAAAAAAGAAGGTTTTAACTTTAAAATAGTAAAATTACATATAACAGAACAGTTATTAAGTAAGAATAACAGTTACAATATTTATATCTACTTTACCTTTTATCATAACTAAGGAAAACTATAACTATCTATTCTTCAACTCCATCAAGGACTCCATAAAGATATAATATTCTCTAAGAAAACAGTAAGTTCATTGTAAGCAACTTCCAAAACTCTAGAAATGACAGAGACATCTTGCTGCCTGGACAGTCACCCAAAGTTCTTCTGTACCATTGGGGCATCCATCTTCAGCCTACAGGCCCATAGTATCCAGCAGACTTTTCCACGAAGCATGAAATTTCAAGAACAGTTCCACCTATATTGGCAGTTTGTCAGTCACTTTCTTCTGTATCCTGCAGAATGTCTAGCAGACTCTTTCATGAAGCAGGAACCCTGAAGAATATTCTTACCTTTAGGCAAGTTCAGGAGTCGTTTCTCTGTATGTTCTGCCTGTCCAGTCAAGCAGTCCAGGCAAGAGCAGTTTCTTGACCAAATGGCTAACAAACTTCATAAGGAACTTGCACAAACACAATACTTTAATCAAGAGCAGAAATATACATATAACAAAACTGACCTTAAATTTGTATCAATAAACCAAGATCCATACCAATGCAAATCTCTATAGCATATCCCCCTTTATATGTAAACACACATTTATAAACAATATTTGGGAATATGGGCATAGTTTTCTTGATATTGCTTCCTGCTGTTTATTAGGTGAAGTAATTTTTTCGAGGTGTGTTCAAGGTGACCTTTCAGGGGGTCTTGGTCCATTAAACCACATCAGTCTGGAAGGACTCCACAGGTTCTCCTCCTCTGTGGAAACCAAAGAAGAACCTCTTTTCTAAAGCAACATATCCTTAGACCTAAATTCTGAAGTCAAGATACTTTTATAATATGCATGATGGTTCAGCTTAGCAGTCCATACAATGAAATGTCTTTCTGTACTTAGCTCTTTCACAGTCAAAAAATTCAAAGAAGACACAATAATATGCATAATCCAGACTCTCTGCATATATTCCATCTTTATGTGGCTTATTTATTGTCTTGAAGACCATTAGAAGGTTGCTTTGTTATTCCTGGCCACTTAGCCCCAAAATAATCACACAGAAACTGTATTAATTTAATCACTGCTTGGCTCATTATCTCTAGCATTTTATTAGCTAATTCTTACATATTAATTGAACCTATTTCTATTAATCTGTGTATCACCACATGACTGTGGCTTACTGGCTAAAGTTCCAGCATCTGTCTCCAGCAGAACTACATGGATTCTCCCTGACTCTGCCTCCTTTCTCCCAGCATTCAGCTTAGTTTTCCTCACTTAGGTCTGTTCCCCTATAGCTCTGCTATAGGCTCAAAGCAGTTTTTTTATTCATTAATGGTAATCACAGCATACAGAGGGAAATCCCACATCAACAAAGGGATGTTCACTGAGAACATTGTACCTGGAGGGTGGCACAATTAACTCTTTCCTAGAACCAGCCTCCCACTGCCTCTTCTGATGTCTGAGTTCCAGCTTTATGATCTCTAGCCCTATTTTGCCCAGGGATATGGACTCAGGTTCTTAGGACTCCAACTCTGAGCTTCTCAGTTAGAGAATGTCAACTGTCCTCTTGCCTTCCAGGCTGAGCTGTGGTAGCTGCTGTGTCTATTCATTGCCTCTGTGACAGCTGGGTGCTTGTCTTGTACTCTGACAGTCACACTAGTCTCTTTCTGTTGCTGTGTCCACCGTGGTTCTTTTTCCGCACTGGACACTGACAGAATACCTGATAATGGAAATATTCACAGGAAAAAGACCCTTCCGATGTCTGGGCTGGGTTTAGTTTTTTTTTTTTTTCCTAGAATGAACTCATACAGAACTCCTTGCTGATGACAATGAGTTTGTGCTATTGGTGCTGCACACTAATCCAGTGTATGCAGTATGAATAGGATAATTTATCACTTTGGTTGCCCATAGTAAAGTACTTATTGTACCAATGCCTGAGGACCATGTAGATACTGTGATTGAATAATGTGGCAGTAATTATAACAACACCTGCAAGCACAGTAGAGACCAATGGCTGCTTCCATTCACACTGAAAAATTTATGACAGACAATGGCAAGCTCAAATTCAACCAGACATTGCACTTCTGTAGCAATTCCAGAAGATGCACTTTCTGTTATATAGGGCTTATGCTGATGAAAATTAAACCTGGGGTTTGGCTGTGTGGATTGCAGAATCATAACATAATTTGAAGTCAACAGCCATTCTAAGTCTCTATCTTGGCCTTTGAAGCTGAGATTTTGAACTCCTTAGTCTTGCTAAGCTCCCCTTATTCTCAGAAGCAGCCTCATCTTCTGGGGCCGATGAGATAGTTTTGCTTTGTTGGAGAAGTAATAATAACCGTACCGGGCAGATGCCTTACAAGAGGATGTCAATTTCCTCAAGTTTTTATCTGATTTAGAAAACCTCTCACATTTCAAAATGAATGCAAGATATTGCTCATTTCCATCAGCATGCATCTGGTGAGATTGCATGTGGGGATGAATTCTACGGGTATAAAAATGAGGAGGACAGACTGTAAAACAGATCAAGTGCGGCTGATTTAGTCCACGTACCACCAGGGATGATGTTCCTGATGTGAGAGGTGGTTCTGCAAATGCTTCCTTTTGCAGGAGTGGTGGCCAAATATCTCTAAACAGTCTGAGGTGTTTACAGAAATGGGCAGTAGAGAGAAAAGAAGGTGGGGGGAGTTGAAAACAAAGGAAATAAAGAACAGAAATGACAAAGAGGAGAGAAAGTAGTAACAGTAAACGAGTAACATTTACCATAGGCTAATGGAGGTCCTGGGGAAGACATGCACCCCATTCTCTGTTGCCGCCTCCCTAGGATGGCTTCTTCCCCACTCACCATCACTTTCCCAGTTTTATGACATCAGTGTTCAGACATGTACTTAATTCTAAATTTTGGTTCTGCATGTAGGAGAAACATTCACTATTTGCCTTCCAGACTCTGACTTATTCCACGCCTATACTAATCTCCAGGTTGGGGTTTTGTTTTTTGGGAGGGGCAAGGTTTCCATCTGTCTTGGAGCAAAGTGTGGTATGGTAACTGTACTCTGTCTCTAGCCAGTGAGATATAAGATGTATGGAGTGGACCTGCTGAACAGGCTGTGGCTCCTTCTCCCCTTTCCCTGTTTTTGTATGTTTGCATGCATGTGTGTGGGCATGTGTGTGTGTGGGTGCACCAGACTGACATTAGGTATCGCTCCCCACAATATACTTTGAGGCAGGGTTTCTTACTCAAATTCAGATCTTGATGAATTGGTTCTGGAAGATTCCTTGTCACTGACTCCCAAGTGCTGGGATCACAGGTCACCACACCTACCTGGCATGTATGTGGGTGCTGGGATCACAGGCCACCACACCTACCTGGCATGTATGTGGGTGCTGGGATCACAGGCCACCACACCTACCTGGCATGTATGTGGGTGCTGGAGACCTAAACTCAGGTCCTCACACTTACCTGGCAAGTCATTTCTCCATACCCTTGGTCAGGCTCCTTGGCAGAACTTGACTCATCTTAGAGGACCCCCTCTTGCCTCCCCATCTTCTCATTTCATGATGTATAACAGACTCGGTGGCTCCAACTCTACAGCCATTATACGCTGAGCCTTTATTGGCTAGGGCAGCAAAAAACAAAGAATGGGTCTTCCATTTTGCTGATCATGGTGTGGCAGGTGACCCTTTCTTCAGATGGCAGAGTTATAGAGGTCTGGTAAGGGGAAGACAGACAGCTCTACAGAAGACTCTTAGCAAACAGTGTGAGATCATCCACTGGAGCTCAGACCTCATAAAACATGCCCAATGAAATAATATTTTTGAGAAAGCCAGATGTTTCCCTCGGGAATATGTGGGAAGTTGGGGAGATTATACAGTGGGAAAATAAGAACAAGAATATCAAGAAAAAAGTTTCTCATACATCCTAAGCCTCACGCTTGAGTCCATGTCCTTTATGTTTGACCTAAGCTCAGGTTGGTGAGAGACTGAGTTGCCATGGTCAGTCCCTGTTAGTGGCTGGACCTTTCCCAAATAGCATCACATGATCTAACCGAATTTTAGAGACAGATAGATTCCAGAGAAAGCCCAAAAACTTTCATGGGATTGTTTTCTTTTCTTTTAGGTGTAGTACCTCATACTCCCCATGTTCAAGTAGCTTTCCTCCTAACTTTCTACCCAATATCTCTGGCCTTGAGAAACTCACCTCACTTGTTAAAATCCCCGAAGTTCTAAGACTTGCCTCCATGCTATCAAAATCAGCAGGGAAGTGTTGCCTTGTCCATTATTCTGTTAAATACCAATTGGTGTGTATCTGGCTGGGGCAATAGCTTTGTTGATAAAACACTTGCCATACAAGCATGAGGACCAGAGTTCGAGTCCCAGAACTGGAGGAAAAAGCTGCACTTGGGACTGTGAATGTGTAATTCTAGCTCTGGACCAAGGAAGGCAGACAGAGCCCTGGCACCAACCAGACCAGCAAACTCCAAGTCTCAGAATACAAAGTGGATGGTTCCTGAGGACCTGTATGCACATATGCACACACACAAAGAACACAAGGCAGATGGCACCCGACGACCTGTATACACATATGTGCCCGCAAACCACTGGTGAGGGAGAAAGAGTCCAAGGAATTAAAAAGACCCCTCTGAAAGTGGGCAGCTGGCTCCAATTGTTTACCTCTTGCAAGGCAGGGCTTGCTAGCTTTGATTTCAGCTTACTCATGTCAGGTTATGTGACTTCTGTGCCTCAGAGGGGACCTTGCCAGTTCTCTGTTGTTGCTATCTTCTTGGTTCACAGGAAATCTGAAGGAATCAGGCCCGGAGGGCTACCCAGGAGCTGCTGGCAAAGTGCCTTGCATTCATCTTTATTCTTTCTGTATTCCTGCTTTTATGCACAGGGTGGCCGTGGACTTCTCTGTCCACCCTGAGCTCTGACACTTCTAATGTCCTTCCCTCTGTACCCGTAGCCATAGCGCGGATCCGCCTTTGATGTAAAACACGCTTGACCTATTTACTTCCTTGTCAATGAGTAATGTAAGCCCTCACAGGGCCAGGTTTTTATCTGCCTTGTGCCCTGCCATTTTCCTAAGTGCCAAGGACAAAGCCTGACACACAGGAGACACTCGATATCTATTTGATTACTGAATAAATGAACACCCTTCAGCTTGCAGCTGTCTACTAGCAAAATAGACTAATAAGAGCATCTGTATTTAGCATAGGGATGATTCAAACTTTTATTCTCAGATCTTGCAAAGGACTTTCTGGGTATTTCTCTACCTCAATTTCATACTCTGCTTTTTCCATTTCTTTTCTTTTCCTTTTCTTTCCTTTCCTTTTCTCTTCTTCTTCTTTCTCCCTCTCTCTCTCTGTTCCTCCCTCACCTCCCCCTTTTCTTTTTGACATGGTCTCATGTAGCCCAGGCTGGCTGTGAACTCTCTACACACCTGGGGGTGTCCTTGAACTTCTGATCCTCTCTCCCACTCCCAGGGGTTGGGATTGCAGGCACACATCACCATATCCAGTTTACAGGGTGTTGGAGATGAAACCCAGGGCCTCATGCCTGCTAGACGATCACTCCGCCTAGTGAACTACAGCCCCATCCTCCGGTTTAATACTTGATACTTTATCACAGACTTCTTTATGAGGACGCAGGAGGGAAAGCCATTTATAAGCGATTCTGAGCAATGCCAGTGAATGAACATGGCCATAAGAAGAACAGTGCCCTGAGAGCTGAAACTTGGCCTCGTGTTTTGACTGTGGAGAGAGCTGGTTGTGACCCACAAATCATTCACTTCAGCTTTGCACTTCACAGATGATGATGATGATGATGATGATGATGATGATGATGATTTGGTTTTTCACGACAGGGTTTCTCTGTGTAGCTTTTGGGGCCTATCCTGGAACTCACTCTGTAGACCAGGCTGCCCTTGAACTCACAGAGATCCACCTGCCTCTGCCTCCTGAGTGCTGGGATTACAGGTGTGCACCACCACTGCCAGGCTCTTGTGAGCAATTCTGAAGGTCCTCAATGTGTTCTAATTTCATAACTTTTGTGGATTATGGATTTGACTTGCCCGAGTCTTGGCCACATGTTTTTGGCTAAAAAGTCACAGAAAACTATTAACAGGGAGGGAAAAAGTAGATAAGTTGGAAAGGGGTGTGAGGTAGGATTCAACTGAAAGGCCCCAGGCAGGGGGGGGGGGGCAAGGCGGGGAGGTTTCTAGACTCTGCAAGAGTCTGTTGCCTGAGAAGTGGGCAATGATTTCAGGCCACACCTTCTCCAGTGAATGAAAGAGGCATAACTGCTTCTTATGGCTTGAAGGAAGTTCACTGGCCAGCATGAGACAAGGCCTCCTCTCACACTGAGCACTAAATGCATATAGAATGTTCTCCCTAGTTCACTAGACCTGGAGACATGCTTTGTTGGGTAAACTCAGGAAGCCTTTTTTTTTTTTGGCACTGAGAAGCAAACCCAGTACCTTAGTCATGCTAGGCAAGCACACAACCTCTGTGCTACATGCCCAACGCCTGAAAAATTGTTTCATTTCTGTTCTTTCAGGAGCCATAGAATTTGCATTTGCAAATAGGGAGAGGGATGTAAGGAACATAGTCTTGGAAACGTGGGCACATTTGGTGGCAGTAAGGCAGAGCAGGAAGGTGGCGATAGGAAATTCCCAGACAAGGGACTCACTTGGGCAGGAGTAAGAGGGAAGCATGCTTGGCTGTGGGAGGACTGAAAATGTGTGTCCACTTCAGGTATTCAGAGGGAAATATAAAGCCTTTTATTAATGAAATATACATATATATATATAAATTAAAGGTAAAATAAACAAACAAACATCAATGAACTCTCTGTTTAAGAAGCAGGGTGTGCTATAGTTACTAGAATTTGAATGTTGAGTGTCCATCAGTGGTCCATGTGTTGAAGACTTGGTCCCCTGGGTAGCATTTACTGGTGAGTGGTGGCCCTTTGGGAGACGACAGCTAACAGCAGGTCTGGTCTTCAAGCCATTGCGGACACATCACTGAAGGGGTCTCCGCATACCATCTTTCTCTTTGACTTTTGGCTTCTGCAGTGATCATCTTCCTCCACCACACGCTCCCCACTGCTGCCATCTGACACCTCCTGAAATGATGGGCCCACTTCACCAGCTGCTAGAACGTTCCAAACTGCAAGTCCTTTCTTGGAAGCGATGTCAGAAGTCTAGCACATCCTCAATTAGGATAATCACCATGGAGATGTATTTGGGAGCCCATACAGATTTCCAAAAATGATGTAAGAAGGACCACATCATGAACTCTGCACCCACACTTAGAACTCCAGAATCATGAGGAGGTAACTTGAAAAAGAGCTGCAGGGCCTTGAGGCAGGGGAGCCATGAGAGCATAGTGCCATTGTCAGATACCAGGAAGCTTGTAACATGAGGGGCCGGCTTGTTGGGGTTTCTGTCCCGCCCGGTACTCCACAGCCGGCAACTCCCAACGAAAATCAATCACACAGAGATCTCCATAAGGTTATAAACTGATTGGCCCATTAGGTCAGGCTACTTACTAGCTCTTATAACTTATGTTACCCCATTATCCTTATCTGCGTTAGCACATGGCTCAGTACCTTTTCCAGCGGGGCAGCTTACATCTTTCCTCTCCGGTGGTCTGGGCAGAACTGACTGAGGGAGCTTCTGCTTCCAGAATACTCCCAGTCTCTTTGCTCCACCCCTACTTCCTGTCTGGCTTTCCCGCCTATACTGCCTGCCTGGCCAATCAGCGTTTTATTAAAATATGATTGACAGAATACAGATAATTTTCCCGCACCAGAAGCTAAGACTGCTTGGGGTGAAGGCATGGAGACAGTGGGGTGTGGGGGTGGTGAATCATTTAATTTAGGAAGTCTTTAAGGAACCCGAGATATCCAGCCCCTAAAGATGCAGCAAGGCTTTACATGCACGTGAGCTGCTGGCCTGAACCCCGGGGAGAAAGCCCGGTTCACCCCTCTCAGGAGTCCTACCCCAAGAGCTATGGGTTTCCTGAATTTTAGGGTGATTCAGATAAAGAGTCTCCTGAGAGGAAACTGTTCAGTTTAAGCCACTTCACAGCGTACAGTCCTGCAAATGCAGGGTTATGATGCAATCCCTACTCCAAAACTCTATGACTTAGAGACTTGCCTAATGGCACAGAACAGGTAAGCAATCATTACGACAAAGACATCTTTGATGCTTACCCATAGTCTGTCATAATCCAACTTCCTCCTCTGATTAACACGGAAAGTGGATCTCCAGGGACAAGGTGTCCCAAGGTTTACAAGATGTAAAGATTTTCATTGGTCTCAGACTCACACAGCCCATCCTGGGTTGTTGCCATAAAGCACACAGATTCATTTTATGACGCAAGGGTAAAAAGACTTGGGCAGCTTATTTGTATGACTAACAGAGCCGCAGGTGGCAGGGCATGGGAGGAAATCAAAAGCAAGGCCAAAATTCCAAAATAGTGTTAATGTGTAATGAAAGATAGCAAAGCTTTTATTGTTATTTATTACCAGATCGTTAGGCACCCTGGGTTTGAGGTCTAACTTCGTAAGAGAAAAAAAAAAAAAAAAACAACATAATCTTTAAAAAGTGACCTAATTTTTTCCAGCTTCACTAGTATAAGATCAACAAACGAAAGTTGTACATATTTGTGGCTACAATGTGATGTTTAATATATGTGTCTACTGCAAAATGATCACTACAATCAATCTAATTAACATGCTTATCACTTTGCATCCTTCTTATCCCCCCCACAAGAACACTTTCAAATAGGGTCCGTTATTACCAACTGTTGTCACTAAGATGTGACACAGCTCTCCAGACATTGTCCTGTTTAAGTGAAACTTTATGTCTTTTGACCAACTTATTTCCTACCTCTTGCATCTCTAGTTGGCGGAAAACACCATTCAAGAGACGACTCTGTACCCAGTCTTCTCTGTTTGATGGGGGAGGGGCAGATTGGTCTTCACAAGTACATAATACATATGAAATGGCCCTATAAGTTGTGGCAAACGTGAAAAAGGTACATGGAGGTAGAATAATGAAAGCTCTGGGAGTTAATGATTACTGAGAACTCCTGTGTGCAAGACCACGGTCCCATCCATTGTCTCCCTCAGTCATTACAGACACCTGTGGACTCCAGGAGTTATTACATTTTACAGATGAGCAATTTAAAGCTTAGATATTGTAAAGGAACTCACTAGAAAGGGATTAAACAATGAACCCCAAGTCGGTAGGACTCACTAAGTCCTGCTGGCTACGTAAATAGTGTCCTAAGTTAGTGGAACCTTAGTATAGTCACCAAGATCTAGGGTCCCTGTCTCCTAAGACTGAGTTCTAGCATATGCAGGATCCATGCATTGGTTTACTCTGAGATAGCTTATAGGGGACTGATAGCTACATTGCAGAAAAATTTAATTTTTGAATTTGTAATGTGAACAATATCTGGTAAGTAGACTGCTAATAGGCCATGGAGGATCTCTTGCAAGAAAGCCAAATTCTAATGATTTTGTGGGTAAGGATGTTATCAGAGCATTCCAACTGGTGATAATAGGAAAAGCGGCAGCAATGATGCTGTTAGTTACTTTTCTTACTGTTATGAAAAAATACCCGGTAAAAGCAACTTGAGCAAGGAAGAGCTTATTTTGGTCCCCAGTTGAGGATATGGTCCATCAAGGCCGGGGAAGGCAGGTGGTGGTCACATGACATTGGGGGAGGGAATAGTGACGTTACTCTTCAGCTAGATTTCCCCTTTTTGTTTGGTTTACAGTTCCAGTCCAGGTGATGGTGCAATCTCTACTCAAGATGGATCTTCTTTCCTCAGTCAAACCTTTCTAGAAATCCTCATACATATACTACTCAGAGGGGTGTTTGGATGGAGATTTCAATCAAGTTGACTAAAACGTAGCCATTATAAGCTCACCCCTTGTTGACTTGACAACCAAACACATCACTTTAAAGCACACAATTCTGCCCCTGGAATCCAGCCCTCATGCTCATCTCTTAACGCTTAGTAGTCCCAACGCTACACAGAGGTATCTTTTCTGAGACTCGGACAATTTCTTTACTGTGATCATATATAAAATTAAAAATACAAGTTTCCATGCTTCCAACACACAATAGCAAAAAGTAAACATCTACAATCTAAAAGAGAAGACTAGAGCATGCCTAGTAAGGAGAGATCAGACCAAAGCAAGACTGAAACCCAGAACAGCACACACCAAATCCTGTAGCTTTCTGCCTGGCATCTGGGGCTCATGATGGAACAATCTGAATTCCAATGACCTTGGACAGGTTTTTCTTTCCAGCTGCAGCACCCACAACCTCTCTCTTGGGCTCAGTTTCCTCTGTGCCATGGCTCTCCTTAGTGGATAGCACCACACGTGTGCACAGCTGTGAAGAGGGTTTTGGCCCTGTGCCGGGCAGTGTTGAGGATGGTGGAGTCACTGAGGTCCAGTCCCTACCTTCAAAGTGGTTACAGCTTGTCGAGGAGGCAAGCTAGATAGGAAGGCACAGGACTCTAGAATGATGGCTGTCACACAGGCAGAATGGAGTGTCTGGGGGACTCAGATACTGCCATTCACTGGCGGCTTAGAACTGGGTCTGGAAGAATAAGAAGCCATGGTTTGTCCTGGTTTGAAGAGGCTGAAAGGTGATTGTGAGGCTCAGGGAAACCCTTCAGGTATCTTGTATGTATGTAAACTTGTTATGTAGGTGTGTCAGAACTGGGGAAGACTCATTGTAGTGGGATGTCCCTGAGTACTGGAAGAAATAAAATGTGGGTAAAAAGGAGTATCTTAGTCACTTGTTCCCCACAGGCCTGTGTGTTAAAGGGTTGGTTGCTATTGAGGGATGATGGGATTTTCAAGAGGCAGAGCCTACCAGAAAGTCTTTAGGTCATTGGGCTACAACCTTGAAAGGGTTGGTGTGCCCCTTTTCATTTTCTTTTGCATCCTACCTATGGGCAAGCAGCTTTGTTCTACCACATATGTCCAGCAGGATGGCCTGCCTCACACAGGTCCAAAGCAATGGGGCTAACCAATCGTGGACAAGAGACTCCAAGATTCTGAGCCAGATAAATACTTGCTTTATTTATTTGCTTTTATTATTTTGAATCACATGCATATGTGTGAATCTCTGTATGTGTATATGAGTGCAGTACCCGTGGAAGCCAGAAGAGGGCATCAGATCCTTTGACACTGAAGTTACAGGAAGTTGTGGGTGCTGGGACTCAAACTCTGGAACTCTAGAAGAACAGAAGTATTCTTAATCACCAAGCCAACCCTACACCTTTTCTTTATAAGTATCTCGGGTATTTTCTTAGATCAATGGAAAGCGATCAGCACTCAGGCCAAACATTTATAGGTTCTTACAGATTCAGAAATAAGGATGGATAGGAAGGGATCACTCAGAGAATAAGTTCCAGTCCTTGGCCTCCAGGGGCTCCAAGAAAGACTAAGAACAAATGCAGGCTTTGGGGAACAGGCCATCCATCGCTAAATTTTTGGTCCAAATTTAGTTTAGGAGTAGGGTATCTGACTCATAGCCAGTGCTCATCTGCTGACCATTGATTGATGATTCGCCTGAATTCATATGTGCACATCCATCATCTTCATCTAATGCAGAAACGGGTAAGTGATAAGTGAAGGTGGATACAGAGGCTGCTCTGGTTGGATGACGAAGAAGGTGAGAGCTGAGATGGAGAGGCCCTGGGTGATGGCCTGGCTAGGGGTGGGCCCAGGGGAGGGGCCATCTGCAGTGTTCTTGGCTGCCTGCCCTTCACGTCTCCTTTCTCCATCTCCCCCTCCCCTTCTCGTCCCAGTGGCCAGGGACTGAAAATCAGCCAGAGCAGCCCTGGAAGAGTTCTGCAGGCGAGATTAAAAGCAAATCAAAGAAGAAAAATTGTGGCTCAGTTTATGTCTTCCTAATTAAAACCCCGCCAGTCTCCCTTCTTTTTCTTTCCAGCTAATGTTACACTAACGAGCCGAGTTTAGTGGCATTTATGTAGATAAAAGTCCCAATGATTGATCTCAATGGCTTGTTAAAATTAGTTTCAGTCCACCATATTGATTTAATTCCATTGCTTGAAAGTGCTAATTAATAATGATAATAAAAGTGTCTTGGCCCATTATTATCAGTGGGCAGGCGGGGCTGCAGCGGATGGGTGGGTGGGGGAAGACTCTTTAGTTTTAATGTCACTTGCTCTCTGTCTCGGGGTGGCCTTTGAAAGCGGGGTGTGGGGGACAAGAGACTGGGGGTGGGGGTAGATTCCTTGTTCTGAACCCAGAGCGCCTGGTGGCTGTATTTGGGGCAGCACCCTGAGTGAGGGTGAGTCAGCACCCTGAATGCTAAGGGAGGTCCCCATTCCCTGGAGAGCTATAAGGGGGCTGGGGTTTGAGCAATTCTTTAAGAAGGTCAATTGGGGGTGGGGGCCAGGGTCACATTGTTGAGGTCACTGGTAAGTAGCAAAAGGCTGGACTGAGTTAGGGAAGCTGAACTATAAACTCAGGCATACAAGCCCTGTTCTGTGTGAGACTCAAGATGGGGGTGACTTTTGGCAAGAAGGGAAATTGCCCAAGAGTCCAGGGGATGGGGAGGAGGAAAGCACCATCGAAATCTAACTGAAGGTGTCTACCAAGTCAAGGAGGGGAAAGAGAGGCGTCTTCAAAATTACCTGCTTTCTTTTGGTGCCTTCTCACCTAGAGAAAGCCTTGCATTCCTGGAGAGATTTCTGTCAGCCACTCTGGGATATGTGGCCCAGAGGGGAGGGAAGAGCCAGGGGAAAAAACAGTGCCTAGAGGAAAAAGCCACTGTTCTCAGGTGGTTGCAAAGTCCCTTCGTAAGAAACACCTACGCAGGATACTGGTGGCAAGACAGGGAAACAAGGATGTGGGCCAGCTCTTCCCAACCCCAAACCTTTAGGACTTCTACAGATGGCTTGCTAACCTGCCCCAGTGTCTGTCTGCACTCTCCTCACACCCCTGTGTGTTGATATAAAGCGCAACCTGCCATGCATTGCCCTAAGTCCCATCAGCTCCATATTGTTTGCGGTATTTTTTGGAGCAGCTGGGACCCGTAATTCTTCTTCTAATGAACTTAATGGTCATCAGTGGAGCACAGGTTCTCAGAGAATTGGGAAAGAGTGGAAAGGGATAAGCAGAAAGGGGCCAGGGATGTAGTGGGAAAGTGGGATAAGAGATGCACAGGTTAGAGACAGGCAGCCTCCCAGAACCAGCCTGGGGAGCTCTCCTAAGAGTCCTCACCAGAGGATGGCAAGGCGACCTGAACCCTTGGCTCTGCAGGCTCTGACCAGCCAGGGGTCTTTTTAATGTTACCATCGCTACTCTTTTTCTGGGCTGGACTGCCGGGCAGAATCCTGTAATGCGGCTGCTGGGTTGGATACTACTGAGCATCACAGTCTCAAATGAAACATCCAGAAGGATGCTTGTGATGTACGCGTTCCTGGAGGATATTATGAAACGCCCTCCCAACTCCCTCAAAAAATATTAACTGAAAATTCGCACTATATAGCGCAAACTATATGTGATTTACTCTGCTGTTAACTCAAGCATAATTATATGCAATAATTATACTGTGTAGTTCTATATTAATTATAATCCATCCTCATTAAAGAATTAACCAAACCATGTGGAGCTGGAGTCGGGTGAAGGGGATGATTTAAGATGGTTTACTTTGTATTTTTCTTCTGTTAGATTATATATCTTTTCCTCCTATGCTATGGTAGTTAGCTTTCCATACATGTAACAATGCCTTTGGTAAACCAACTTTTAAAAAAAGGAAAGGATTGCCTTGACTCATTGTTTTGGTGTTTTGGCTGTTGGGATTGCTTTGAGTCTGTGATGAAGTAGCCTATTGCAGTGGGAGAGCAAACAGAGAGAAACAGGAAGTGGTGGGGGCCCCAATTTCACCTTCAAATCCATTCTCCCCATTGATTTGACTTTTTTACTGGGTCTTCCAGCATCTCAAGCTACTAGCTGGGTTCCTAGCCATCAGTATGCGGTTCTCAGGGATGCCTATCCAAACCACGGCTTGTGCTGCACTTGGTTTTTGATGAGATTTTTGTGTTCTTTGGATGAGGATCCTCATCACTCCCTTATTTAATTCCGCAAAGTTTACTTTATCTTTGCTGCTGATGCTCTGTAGGAGGGGTGCTTGCTCCACATTGATGGGCCAAGTGTAAACGCCAGCTTTCCTTAATATGGGCGTTCTGTTTGCATGTTCCTCCCTGCCTCCTCCCTGCCTGCTGCTCCCGGATTCATCATTTTGCCCCACAGAGTGAGAGGGTGAAGGTATTTGAGCTCAATTCATTTGGGGGAAAGCAATTTCCAGATTGAGTCCAAGCTTAGAATAGATTGCCTTTGGTAAAAAATATGGGGATCCATATGCTTCCTTGTAACACTGTTAAGTATACGCCCGGCTTCAGCTCAGGAATATTACTGTTAACTATTTCATACACATTTGCACGGGGTAATAGCATCCTTAGACTGGTACATGGACCCTGGGAGGGAGCTTGAAAGGAACCCATTCATTTTTCTGTCTGTAGATCAAAGGCATCGCTTATGCTTTTCTAGGGTCTAGAGCTCCCCATGAAATGCTGGAAAATACAACATTCTGTCCTCCTTCATACCTTCCATTGAAATTGAATACTGCAATTTTGCGGTGTGTGTGTGTGTGTGTGTGTGTGTGTGTGTGTGTGTGTGTGCTTTTCCTTTCACCTGTTTCTTCTGTTTTATCTTCCTGGCAGTTGTTGACACTTGACTATGGGGTTGTCTGTGTTGACTGGGAAGGAGAGTGAGTGGGAGGGACGGGGCGGGGAGCATGTCCAAGAGAGACTGTGTGCTGGACAGGTGCATGTGTTTCTTGCCGAGACTCCTGACACTGGGAAATGCAGATTGTGCATGTCTCTTGTGGCAGTTGGGTTATTCAAGGGACTTGTGACTCCCAAGTGTCATCTTGGAACAGGCTCTCATGGATTATCTAGTCTGACGGTTAGAGCACACAGTACAACATTCCATCGAAGAGCTTGGCACGAAAACCTGAGAGCCTCAAGTCTCTGACCAACACAGCATGGGGGGCACACTGAGGACAGCAATTATCTGGTGCTGGGAATGGAGGGCTGGCCTCATTCAGGGCTAACCAGTGGGCGTTGTGGAACCCCGAGTCCTCGGTGGGGGTTAAGGGAAAGGCATGAAAGGGAAAAGCAGGAGGGATTGATTTCAAGATCGCATCCACTGTGGCTCACTAATGTGGAAATTGTACTTGTTATTAGATCTTCTGGGGTACTTACTGGATGGGAAATTGGAGACTAGACATGAGAAGAGGAGTCTGCTAAATACCAAGGGGGAGAATGGGCGTGAGTCAAGACAGACTGTGCTTTGTAGCCAGAGCAGAAAGGATGGAGAGGATCAGCCGCACAGCAAGATCAATGTAAGTTGAAGGCACAGAGTTCCATAGAGGTGGGCAAGGATACTTGGCAGTCGAATCCCGTTGACTTCAGCAATGGGTGAGCCAGAAATCTTGGTGAGGCAGGCAAGCAAAGGAGATAGCTTAGCCTGGAACCATATTTGACTTTGATTATGCGCACATCCCTCATAATAATGCTCCTGGGAGCCTGGTTTTTCATCTGCACAGTTTATACACCCACACCTCACCAGACAAAGCACATGGCAACCCCAGGACCTTTTGTTTTATTGAGCTCCAAAAACTCATTTCTGAACAATGGTATAGACTTCTCTGACCCATAGTAACAATCGGATGAGAAGAGATGCTGTTGAGAATATTCTCAGGGTATCCTGAATGAAGCATAGGAAGGCTCACCAGGCTCACACTGGTGTGGTGTGCATGAACAGTAAGGCAAAGTGCATCCATTAAGTGAGCTTTTGGGGGAAATCCCCTATTGCCGTTTTATATCTTTATTAATTATGAGAAGGGACATGAGCAGAAGGAAAAATGATCACGCCTCCTCATCTGTCAATCAAACACAGGCTGTACCCCTCAGCAATTGGCGCCTCCTTCATTTAGACTTCATAGAAGAGAGCCCAGGTTGCAGCCTGGGACTCTTGCTTGCTGTGACTCGCGTGGCCCGCTGTAGATCTTGACAGCATCTCTCTGTATAGCCTATACTGTCACTTTGCTCTGAATTCAGCGTGCTTCCTTGCAAACTGGTGTGAGCTCTTGTCTTCAGTGTTCTGGATAAGAGGTCAGGAACCTGCAGACACCTGGCTCAGACTCCAGCCAGATGTAACGTTAGTATTGGAGGGGTAAGAACAGGCTGGGAGTTCACTTGGTCCTGCACCCAGAAAAGGCCTCTGCTATCCTTGCTCCTAGGTATGGTGAGATCAGGAGAAGAATCTGAACAAGACTGAGAAGTCATGCAGGTAAGAGAGTAGAGAAATCCAGCAACTGTGACAATGCCAACACGCAGGCAGTGGCCTCTAGGATGAACTTATTGTACACTTATCTTCCAGCTCCAACTTCAGGGACATTGTATCGTCAGGTTGCTAACTGAGCGTATTTATACCACAGCCAGTGACAAGCGCTTTCAAATGCTGCAAACTCCGGCCTTCCTCCTTGGAGTTTCACATGTTTCCGGTGGCAATATGGAATGTTGGTTGTCCTTTACTCTGTGATACTACCAGGAGCGTGGCATAAACCTGAGCTCCCCGGGACTCTGTGCTTCAGGAGCTGGGGGAGGGAGAGGCAGGCTGGGGAGGGGAGCAGGGCTGGCACCAGACCCAGGGCTGCCCTGAACGTCACTGGAGCTGCGCTAACGAAGGCCGCTGAAAGAAGCCGTCAGCAGCCCCGTTTTTAGCCCTTTGGCCCTTCGCCTCTCTCCTGGTCGGGCACTTGTCACAAGCTGATGGACACTGGCAGTGGATACAGACCTGTTGAAAAACAAATTGGCACTGTGTCTGATGCATGTCAACATTCCTGCCCTTCCACCCAGTAATGCTGCGTCTGGGACTGTTGGGAACACAGAAACCTGAACACGCTTCCACTTCTCATCAGCCTGCAAGGTGAAAGCTCAGGGAAGCTTTGTTTTTAAATTATGACCACAAAGATGAAGTTAATCGAATACAAATAGGATGGTTAAGGAATCTGGGACACGTCTGCTCAGTGGTTTATTATAACACAGTTTAAAAGGGTATGAAAGAATCTCGTGAAAGATGTAGAAATAGTTTCAAAGGGACATTGAAATCATCAGCCAGGAGGCAGAGGCAGGTGGATCTCAGAGAGTCTGGGGCCAGCCTGGGCTACAGAGCAAGTTCCAGGCCAGTCAGGGCTACATGGTGAGACCCTGACTCACTCACTCACTCACTCACTCACTCACTCACTCTATCTATCTATCTATCTATCTATCTATCTATCTATCTATCTATCTATCTATCTATCTTCTATCCATCATCTATCTGTCTGTCTGTCTGTCTGTCTATCTATCTATCTATCTATCTATCTATTGAACACTGGTTCACTGCAAGAGCAGTTAGGGTTCTTAACTGTTGAGACATCTCTTTGGTCCCCTGGGGCATTAGTGTTCTATGGAACAGTTTTGGGAAATGGCGACACATCAAATGGTTATTAGGTTAAAATGTCTATCAAAATACAGAGAAAGGAGAAATGCAAAGAAAAACGTAAGTAGGAACCATGAGTAGCAATGACAGTAAAATATTTTCCTATTTTGTCTCTTTTTCAGAAAGTCTTCAATAATCATGTATTAGTTTACTAAATAATTTACAAAGATCTCTGTATGAGCAAGTTGATAATGTAAGTTCCAGAGTGTGTTTGCTTTTCTTTTTATAAATTCATGTTTATGATCAACATGCAAAGTAATGGATTTCATTATGGCGTTTTCCTACACCACTGTATGATTTATTCACCCCTCCCAGTGTGCTTGTTTTCTACCAGGCAGAAGATGTTCATACAACTCAATGGTACATGCGATCAGTGAAGAGTGTGCTAGCTGACTAATAATTCTAGCAATATCATGAAAATTTCAGAATATAAACATGAACTTGGAAGATACCTAGCTCTCCACTTCCAAAATGAAACCAGTTGTTGCCTCTCAGTACAGATCTGAGCCTTTCCTCTCTCTCTCTCTCTCTCTCTCTCTCTCTCTCTCTCTCTCTCTCTCTCTCTCTCTGTGTGTGTGTGTGTGTGTGTGTGTGTGTGTGTGTGTGTCTAGGTCATGCAACTAGAAAAGCTCCATTAGAGGAAAAAGTGATCCTAAGGAAGACAGTAAGGTAGCAGGAGGAATGGGGAAGAAGAAGAAGAAGAAGAAGGAGAAGGAGGAGGAGGATGAGGACGAGGAGGACAAGGAGGACGATGAGGAGGAGGACGAGGAGGACAAGGAAGACGAGGAGGAGGAGGACGAGGACGAGGATGAGGAGGACAAGGAGGACGATGAGGAGGAGGAGGAGGAGGGCGAGGAGGACAAGGAGGAGGAGGAGGACAAGGACGAGGACGAGGAGGACAAGGAGGACGAGGAGGAGGAGGAGGACGAGGATGAGGAGGAGGAGGAGGAGGAGGAGCAATGAAAAACAGCGTTATATGAAAATGCCATAATGCAGCCTATTCCTTCCTATACCAATCCAAAACAAACGAAAACCAAATGAACTAGCAAATACTTATATAATGGCCAAGGGTGTGCCAGGACCTCGCCAGATCTCTGCACACAGCAGCTTCACCAATCCTTGTGGCGGCTCATCATAGATTGGCATCCGTTTGCCCTCCGTTCTGAGTCCTCCTCTGTGTCCAGAGCTGGGATGGAAGTCTTGACACTCATCCCGTGATGCCACCACATTAGAGAGTCTTTCTTCACAGATGCCAACAGCCAGGCTCTCACCCTGAATAAAGCTATTCCTGCCTGTGAGACCAACAGTTCGGGTTGGTAACTTGGAACCAAATAGACCTTTCTTTTCTTTTGGCCATATTCTCCACCTTCTGGAAAATCACCTTTCATGACTGGAAGAAGATAGGAACCCTCATTCAAGGGTCCAGGAGTTAACCTGGTTTCTCTCACTCTGGTGAGACTTTCTGTAGCCTCCTTTCGATATATCTTTATTTTTAGCTCTTCTTTATACCTCACTCATTTATTTACTTCCCTTCAAAAGGACTTTAAATATGATTATTTAAAAATGAAGTTTTTCCATTATATTTGTATCTGCATGTGTGTCTGTGTCTGTGCGTATATGTGTCTGTCTGTGTGTACATGCATGTGTTTCTGTGTGTGCTCATGCATGTGTATGTGTGTGCCTGTGTCTCTCTGTGAGTGTATCTGTCTGTCTCTGTGTGTGTATGTCTTGTGTGTGTGATTGTATATGCATGCATGTGTATGTATGTGCATATGTATGTGTGTGTATGAGGCTATATATGTGTGTGTCTGTGTCTATGTGTACATACTTAGGCCAGGAGACAATTTATCCAGATAGGTTCTCTCTTTTCACCATGTGGGTCCTGGGAATTGAATTCAGACCATCAAGCTTGGGCAGCAAATGCCTTTACCTGCTGAGCCCGGAAGAGGTTTTGCAAGGTTGAAGGTAGGATATGTTTGAAGGTATTTTTGGAAGAGGTTTCTCTCCAGGTGGGCTGTGTCCCCACTGGTAATAGGAACTGTAGTAGTTACTTTTCTTGCCTGGATGACAAAGACACCCGTGAGAACAAATCAAGGTCAAAGAGTTTATTTTGGCTGTCTCAGAGGGTTAAAGCCATGGCAGCTTGGCCCCGTGTGCATGGGCAGAACACCATGACATCAGAAGCAATTGTCAGACTGTTTACTTTTGGGCTCATGGGAGCTAGAAAGCAAGCATACAGGAAGACGCCAGGGCAAGATCCAGCCCTCCGGTGATCTACTTCATCCAACTACCCTACCTCCTCCTCCCTTTCATTGCTCCCCAATCATGCCAGGACACTTTCCATCAGGTAGTCATCTGTTGATTAGGTCAGAGTCCTCGTGATCCCATCGTTACTGGAAACACCCAGAGGTGTACTTTACTGAACTCTGAGCCATCAAGTTGACAATTAAAATTAAGCATCACACCAACCAAGTTTAGAAACTGGTTTTCCATAGTTGCGATGCCCAGAGGCAGAGGGATAGGCTGAAAGTACACTCAAGGTCACTTCCTTTCTTTACCTCCTGGGGTGTCTGGGGTATCAAGTGTCAAAAACAGTGTGGCCCAAGCAAGTTGCCACCTCGAAGGAAACTATTTCCTGGGTATGAGAGACAGGCAGAAGACCTCAAACAACCCAGAGAAGAAAACTGGTTTTTATTAGCTTTAAAAATCCAGGCTGCCAAGGAAACAAATCTGGACTTGAAGAATTCTTGCTACATTTCAGGGAGAACCTGGCTGGATCTTCATTCTTTATGGAGTCTGGAGAAGAGCAGTTGAGATCGGATCTCAAGAAAGTGCAATCAATTGTTAGGTGTACTCAGCTCCCCTTGCTCCTTCCTCCCAGGTTTTCAGCGCTTAGATTCTGGTTCTGCAGGTGCTTAGCCCCACAGGTCATGTTCCTGTCCACATTATGGACGGCTGCCAAGTGGTTGCAGGGCTTATCAGTGTCTGACTAGAATGTCATAGGTTGGGCGTTTGTTGGATCTCGGCTGTTTAACTCCATTTCTCATTCAGCCACCATGCATGGTATCCTGGGAAATTCCACATCATACTGCACAGGCCAGAGCACCGGGCTGCCCCACCATTCAATCCACTTCCACTGTGCGGTCCACCCTGTGTGTGGCAGCCTTTCCCCCACTGGATTGCAGTCTTTCACCCCCTTTCAATTTTTTTTTTATTCTTACCTGTGCTATTTAATGGGTCATATTCGATATTTTCTTCACTCCTTTTTAGGAGGTTGAAATTTTGTATTGACTACACTACAGAGCTTCCCTGGGATGTTTTGGAGCAAGGATACAGTTTGTAGGCGGGTCTTTGAGTTAATCTAAATCTTGGTTCCTGTGCAGAGCTCCGAGTCATGGATGAGCTTTGCTTTCATAGAATGCTCTTCCCTGAAGTCAGAACCTCTCTAGAGGATGGAGCATCCAATTGTTTTGTAGCTGGACCATGGAGAATAACGGAGCCACTGCCATGGTAGAAGCTCCAGCAAACCCTTTCTGCTCTTAGGGTCCAATGTGCTTGCCGACAGGGGCTCCACTTTGTGCTCTGGACAAACACAGGGCACTGAGAGGGTTAACAGGAAGGGGTCCCCAGCAGCTGCAAAGTTTTAGCATTTGAGGGTGTGTATGGCCTTGTCAGTACTTGTGAGGTTTGCCTGGTGCTACTTAATATTGCCACCATCATAGTGTGTGTGCGTGTGTGTGCATGCTTGGATGCACATGTATGTGGAGGCCAGAGGAAAACACTGGGTGTTGTCATCTCTTGGAAGCCTATTTTATGGGGGTCCTAGAGATTGGGCTCAGGTGCTCCTGTTTGCAAGGCTAGCACGTCACTGACTGAGCTACGGCCCCAGCCCTGCCATCACAACTTTTAAAACACTATGGTGAAGAGAAAGATCTGGAAGCCAGTGGTTGCTCTTGACCACTGAAAAATGTCAGACTCCAAATATTTTGAACTTCTCAATGTCGTCTTTCCTTGGTCCAGCTGTGTGATATATGCAGTTCTGCATCCTATACAACTGTGTGGATGTTGTAAATGCTAAGTGTCACTAGCTGGCAGAAGCAGATGGCTTCAGGTACTGGTCTGGGATAGGCAAACCATAATTGTACCAAGATCTGAGTCACTGCAGGAGCCTAGTGACCGGTTTTTATCAGAAACCAAAAGTGAGTTACCAGCTATTCTGTTCTCTGCATTCTCTCTCTCTCTCTCTCTCTTTCTTTCTTTCTCTCTCTCTCTCTCTCCCCACTCCCTGTGTGTGTGTGTGTGTGTGTGTGTGTGTGTGTGTGTGTGTGTGTGTGAGGTGCTGGGGATTGAACCCAAAGTCTTACGTATACAAAGCAATTAATTGCCTTATCACTGGCCCTTTAATGGGAACTTAATAAAACCTGGGGCTTTGGTGTTCGATCTAAGATTTTCCAGGGGTTTTGACTAAACAATTCAAATCTATAGTCCCCAGATAGTTGGAAGAAATAAGTAATCGCAGGATAGCCAGAACACACACGCTACAGAGAAATTGTGTGGTATTCATTACTATTAGGAACAATAACAGTAATTACAATGATGATGATGGCGATGATGACAATGACACTAATGACGCGGCATCAGTCTCGGCTCAGCCCGTCTCCAGGACAGCAAAGACCTGGCCTGTGGCTAACAGCGTGGCTCGTGGTTCTAGGTCCCCCAAGCCATATGGTCTAGAAGAGACCAGTCAGGAAGCTGGCGAGCAGACTTCAGACTAACACAGGGGCAGGAAGTCATTTCCAGTCCCTTCGGTCTTGACTGAAAACAAAGCAAGGGTCCCCGAGTTCTCCTATAAACGGCAATGATAACACAATTACCATGCAAAACAAAAATTAAGTTTAATGGTGCAAAGCCAGTGTGTGCTGGGGAGGTAATTCATATTAATTATGTTTGGATTAAAAGCTTATTTCTTTTGTTAGCATCTGCAAGTAGAAACTTAGCTGTTAAAAAAAATTTCACATATAATTAGGGCCTCTTACGGAGGAGCAGTGTCGAACTTAATGGGGCATCCCTGCTCTCTTCAAGCTCCCGGAGAATGGTAATATTTCACATTTTATGAAACACAGAAGAAATAAATTACAGGTTTAATGATAAGAACTACTTGGGCTCATAATGAAATCTGATTGGCCAGTTAATCCACCGAGACCCTCAGATGCGAACCATCCGAAAGGGGTAAAAATGATGAAAAATGAAATGGAATGGAAAACCCTCAACCCGCAGCCTCTTCTGTGAAGGCTGGGGAAGTGGAGCAGGGAGAAGCCCTGGGGGGCGAGAGGAAAATAATTTCCCCAGGTTTGGGAAGAGCAGAGCAGAAGTGGGAGGGGGAAGTAGGTGGAGTAACTCCCTGCGGCCCAGGCTTCCTGTGGTAAAGAAACCAGGGAAAGCTGCCCAAAGGGAGGGCGGGAAGGGAGCCTGTGAGGAAGGAGGGAGGGAAGTCTCCAGGTAAAGAAACTCCTAAGACTCGTGCAGAGGCTAAACAGCATCTGAGGCCAGAAAGAAAGGCAGAATGAAGAGGTTCAGCTGGGCCCGGCCTGGGATGAACGTAGTCCTCCAACCCCCACAAACACGGAAATACTTTGTCAAGACAGGAGGGAAGACCTTCTTTGGTTCTACATGCATGGGTAGACCTGGGCATGGCCTCTCTGAGGACTCAGCAGAAAGCACTGCTATAATGGGAGGGGGGGTGTTGAGGAGGGGTATCTGGCTCCCCTTCATTCTCCACAGGGCTCTGAGAGAAGGCCAGCTTCCACCAGGTAGAGCTCAAAAAGATTTTCCGTTCCTCTTTTGGAAGCACCGGGGCACAGCAGAGAGAATTCAGCCTTTGGAATTGCGGCCTAGGCTCCACTCCTGCTCCAACATGCATTTGCTTGATAATCTTAGGCTACACCGCTTCTCAGGGTCTGTTTCCTCCTATGCGCCCTGGGGCTGTGGTGAAGCCTAAATGAGAATGATGTAAACGCATTAAAGATATTCAGGGCTTCAGAAAACGGTCACGGTGACCATCAATCACTGCTACTACCGCTAGAAGCAGGAGACAAGCTCATTCTCTGGGTATTAGCGCAGACACAGAGCCCAAAGGTGTGTGTGTAGAGAGCAGAGGAGGGTGGGTATCACATCTGAGGCCATCCTGATACTGTGTCAGAACCATAAACAAAACAAACAGATTCAAATAGTCGCAGATGCTCAGGTCAGTGCCTGTGGCCTCTCCAGCCATGGCACTCTTTTCCATCCCGCACATTTAGTGAGTCCACGAAAGACACTTTTTGACCCAGGTGATGAACTATGTCAAAAGCAGGGCTGAGCAGGCTTCCTGTGCTCTGGGGACTCAGTTTGTCACCAAACTCGTGGCTGGTGCTCACGGAGGCGGTCTACCTTGGACCTGGAATAGGATGACGGCACTCACTCATGGCCTGCTTCCTATCCAGTGAATGATGCCAAGACCATACATAGTACCACGGTAAAAATGGGCATGACCAGATTATCCGTGCTACCAAGATAAAAAGTGCGCATGCCTGGGACGCATGGTTTGATCATGAAGACTGGGTAGCAGGTGGGAGTGTGGAATAGAAACGCTGAGAGAAACGAAAAACTACTTCGAGACCATATTAATAGATACGACATCTGTAGGCTCCCAGTGTGGCTGCTACATTCTGATGACACACTGGGCTTCGGGAGCCTCCAAAGTTATGAGGATCCCATGACCTTCTGGGAAAAATCTCACAACGTCTGTGTCCCAGGTCATCTTGACCACCCCTGGAGTTCTGCGGCTCCTTGGAGCAAGCCCCCTAGTCTCTCACGGGGGGGGGGTGTCCTTGACGGTCCTCTCTGAAAGGAGGAGGTTAAACTTGAGGATCTTGCCTGCTGTTCCTTCCCTGCATAACTGGGGAAGCAGATGCAGTCCGTGAACGGTGCCCAGTGCAGGCTCTGCCACATGGGCCTTCTCCATAAGTGCCTGTGGTTCCTTTTCTCCAGAGAACTTGCTCACTGTGGGGTAAGGGGCAGCTAGAGATGCCAGGAACTATTGGGCATTTGAGTACCTGCTGTGTGGAAGGACGGACTGGTGATTTTACGTGGTCTATAGTGTCCAGTCCTCACCAATGCCTCCTTAGCCTGTGTCCCTTTCCCTCTTCGCGGATGAGGAAAAGAAGGGAAGACAGTAATGGATCTGGTCAGGCAGTCGGAGGTGTCTGCCTCCCAGTTTGGAGTTCTCCCTCTCAGGTTCATGTGGCTAGGAAAAACTAGAGTCAGGTTCAAATCCAGCCGCTATAACTCTCCAGTTCTATCAGAGACAACAGCTGGTCACTCTGGGAAACCTAAAAGTGAAGATCACTTCTCGAGAGACCTTCCCTTTGCAGCCTCCCTCCAGGCACAGTGAAGCAGTGTGCCAGGAAGGAACTTGACCCCGGCTGGCATCCTTACCTGGGATGCAGCAAAAGACATCAAGGGGCGGTGAGGTCGGTGTGCCAGCCTTCCAGTCCTGCGATCAGAGACTTTCTCCTCCCTTCTCAGTCAGAGCTCAGCTTTCAGAAACGAAGGGAGGTCTCCCAATCCCAGAACCACAGCTAAATACCACTCCAGTGCCACAGGCAAGTAGATAATTGCTTCTTACTGCTGCCAGGGACTCACGCAGGCCCCTGCCATGCAGCATGCCAGCAGGAAGGGCAGAATGGCAGCTTGTGCCATTGGTCCATGTGTTACTTTCCTCCACACAAGCGTGAACATGGAGCATCCCCACGTGCATAGAGGGCTTCTGGCTGCGGAAAGAGAACCGAATCCAGATGAGCGCGAAGGAGACACGACTGAAAGAGGAAATCTCCCGGTCAGTTGGTTTGTCTTTTATTTATTTATCCACTAAGCAAAGAGGCTCTAGGTTTCTTATCTCCATGCTATGGGAAGGTGGTTGAGCCCACCCTGGGCTCCATAGCAAAACCAGGTCTCAAAATAAAAAATAAATAAGAAAGGAAGAAAGAAGGAAGGAAGGAAAGAAAGGAGGAGGAGGGGGGCATGGGCACAGAAGGAGGTGTGGCCTTTTTGTTCCAGAATTTAGATGCGTAAACAACCAAAGGGCTCTCAGGTAGTGGTGATGCTGCCCAGGAAAGAATCTCTTAGACCCAGAGTGACTGGGGAAGGGGCTGGATGTCCCTTTCTTGGTGACAGAAGCCACTGATGGAGGAAGTGCAAGCACTGTTTTGCACAAACACCCCAGCTGATGTCAACTGGAGTTTAGCAAAAAGGAAAGATAACGGTGGCAAAAAAAAATTCTACATGGTAGCTAAACACGTGCTAGTTGGTAAGTCCACCTACAAGAAAAAGTAATGGAAAATTGTTGATGAAAAATACTCTAGTCTGGTTAAATATATCATCTAGGGTCATCCAACTCTTAAACAGTAGCACTGGGATGTGAACCTGGACTCTGTCTGACTCCTCAGGTCACATGTCACCCACACACCAGCTATAGTATGACCCGTGTTCCTAACATGCAACTGCGGTTGTTTGCATCCACTCTCCCGATTGATTGCCTACTGTCATCAATACAGACTGAAACTGCCTTTCTGAGATGTCACTCATGATCTGGGGAGTGAGACAACCTTCAGACCCTGCTCTCTAGTACCAGAGGTGGGTCTGTAGCTTAGTTAAGGCCAAAGAAAATACCTTATCTCCATGACTACAGTGATTGTTTGGGATAGCGGCCAGACTTCGTGTGCGTATGTGGGTGGGCAGAACTCTTGGGATGTGTATCCTGGGCTCTTGGAGGCCACATACTCTACCATGCAGAAAATACAGCTTGTAGAACCGGATGACCCCAACACGTGCAGAAGCAGGAGATGTAGGAAGAGAATCTTCCTGCTCTACCTGAGAGCATGGTAATCAGGCTGTAAAGTCCAGTTCCAGCCTTTGGGTGTATAAATGGTTTCCTTTGCTTCTATTGGCACGGGGCAGGAGGGGTGGCTCACATACAGCTGGAAGTCCTTACCGAAATGCCGATCTCTGAACAGATCCACGGGAAGGGCAGCTGAATGTGGTGGTAAGAATGTGGGCTATGAAATCGGGCAGTCAGGTATGAGTCTGGTTTTGCTAGTTTATCAAATGCAAACTTTTAGAGAAGATACTATCTCAGCTATTTAGTTAATTCACTGGGCAATTGCAGATAAGAACAAAGCACGGTCTGCCTGCCCCCTGGAGCTCTTCTGGGAACAACTTCAGGTGAAGTGGATGAAGAAAATGTTGTAGAATTTTAGGCGTGAGTTAAGTCAACAACTGCCCCTGCCCCGAGACAGCAAGTCTAGTAACATGGAAGAAACTTCTGCCTTAAAAGATGGATGCTGAATGAAAAAAACAAAATCCCAAACGTTAGAGAAAAGCCATAGAAATAAGCAGTACAAACAAGCTAGTTCTTACAAAGAAGGAAAAACACAATTATAATGAACCACCAGCTCAGGCCTTTAAAACAAAAAACAGTGTATCTCATGCCCTTGAGAAAATTAAAGAGGGCGTTATACCCATGAAGTAGGAACAAGAAGTGTTGAAACAAGAGCATGCCATTTTATTAGAAAGCCGAGAAATAACTAGTATGCTTGCTGAGGGCTGAGTGGAGGCAGCAGGGATCTTTCGATGAGTGCAAGCTGTACCTGGCACAATGATAGGGAAACAAACTGGGGCCTCTGGCCTCCCCCTCTGCACTAACAAGGGAGAAGAACTCTCCAGCAGACTTAAAGCCGAGTATGCTGTCCCAAGGGCTTGCAGTGGGGTGCTCCTGAGTCACAAGGTCACGTTTAGTTTTCCAGGGGGAATGGTCTGCAGAGCAGAGAGCAGGAGGAAGCAGATGGGGAGGTAGGGCGAGACTTCCGGGAAGGCCATTTTAGAGACTGTGAGGTGGAACATTCCAGAAGCTGCCATTGGAAAGTGTAGAGGAGAAACAGACCATGCCAAGGAGTCGTTTACATTGGATTTTAAGCAAACTCTACTTTGGAAGTTGGAAAAACAAAACAAAAAAGCTCTTCTTGTGAAAAAGCTTAATTCTTGAATCACTCAAGATTATTACTATTACTACTATTATTATTATTAATTTTATAACAATACCGGCTTCAGGTTTGGGATGAAGGCCCAATGCTACAGTCAGCGTTTTGTTGAGCACAGGAGGAAACGAAACCACCAGTAGGAATCAAACCACAGGAAAGCAGAGGGACTGAGCAAGCAACTCCGGCAGAGAGGAGCCAAGCCTGGGTTAGCCAGCAGGAGCCATGTGCGCATTGGACTTCAGCAAAGTCGGGATGCTGGGGAGAGAGGCTAGACAGCCTGAGAGAGAGAAGTGGGTGCAACATAAGAAGGAGAGAAGGAGGGAGAAAGGGAACACATTTTCTGGTGCCTCAGCATCTCCCTATTCCAGTTCCCAGGAGCCTTGGCTCAGTGGGCTGGTCAGCTCCTTTGTTTTCCAGAAACTGCCACTTAAGGCTCAGCTTGTATTGTTACAAATGACCCCGTTTAACCTCTCGGGAAAAGAAAGGAAACTACAGAGAGTGACTACTTCATTCTTAAAAATGACCTTCCTCTCAATGAGCTCCTGAAGCCAGGGTGTAGAAGACGTTTCTGGAAGGTGGCCTGACCCTGTGGTTGGGGGAGCAGAAGGTAGCATTCCTAGGTTGAAACCATGCCCTGTGCTGGCTGTGGATTCTCACTGTATCCCTGGAGAGGAGGAACCCACCTCCGACATAACCTTTGCTGTCCAATATATACCAATATAATTGGAACTCGGAGTCCTGAGACTATCTAGTTTTTACTACAAATAAGAGTTTAGTCTTTATCAATAACCTCTTGTTCTCTTCTTCTCGATGAAAGTATTGATAAGAGTTTCCTTGGAAGATTATTGTCTCTAGATAATATAACAACATACCACGGCTGCAAGACCGAAAAAAGTGGGGAAACTCTTAGAGATTCAATGTGTGCCTTACTATTAGTATTTGTGTATGTTGGGCTCCAAGAGGTCCTACAGTCATACAGCTGAACTCTGTCCAATCTCACATCTCCTAAACGCTTTGCACCGTGAACCCGTCTTTGAGAAATACCCATAGAAATCCAGCTGTGCAGGAGTAATATGGGAAGTGGAGTTTAGGAAACACTGCTGCTGTTTCTATAAACCCACTACCTGGGTATGGGATAGTGAAGTCACATGGGAACGGGGTCTGGAGAGAGGGACTGCGGCCCTCAGATGCCAGAGGAGAGGTCACTGCCTGCCACATGGGGCCACAGGGGAAGCAGCAGGGTTGGGTCAGGTGGTAAGAGACATGCATGAGGGAGAACCAGAGCCTTTCAGGGTTCTTCGGAGGAAGACATGACTTTGCTTTCTTCTTCCTCTAGATTGGTCTGGTATTCATTAAAAATGTAGTGGGAAGCCAGTGGCCAGAGAGACCCGGGAAATGTACATGGTAACTTGCAGTCCTATTGTGATAGAGAGAAGTTTTGGAATCACTTGTGGTGGTTTGATTAAGAATGGCCCCTGGGCTCATAGATTCGATGCTTAGTTACCTGGGAGTGGTACTATTTCAAAGGATTAGGAGGTGTTGGATGAAATATGTCACTAGAGTGGGCTTTGAGGTTTCAGAAGCCCACACCAAGTCCTGAGTCTCTTCCTGCTGCCTGCAGATCCAGATGTAGAACTCCCAGCTGCTACCATGGCAGCCTGCACACTGCCACACTTCCCACCATGATGATAATGGACCAAGCCTCTGAAACTGTAAGCAAGCCCCCAGTTAAATGCTTTTCTTTATAAGAGTTGCTGTGGTCGTGGTGTCTCTTCGTAACAACAGAACAGTGACTAAGACACACCCCAGTCAAAGCTCGGCTTGTGTTTGGGCCTAGTTTCATAAACAGCCACATGACTTCCAGGTATTGTTACAAGGCTCAATGGACCTGCCAATCACTGTAAAACCTATACTTTCCCTAAATTAATTAGTGCTTTGACCAACCAGTGTGATTACTTAAGATCAAAACGCCTTCAGCAAATCACATACAAATAAGTTTTCCTGAATTATTCAAATAGAAGGAGAATGTATGTGGCACAGAAGTTACCAGAAGGAAGACTTATTTTAGGGCCGGGGATTAAAACCCACAGAAGCACATTTGAAAACCATCTACGTGTTTAATAATAAGTAGTGCTTCATAATAATTTTAGCAGACAATTCTGACTATTATGCAGTTATTACAAATAATAAATGCTGGCACCAGGCATCAAAAACCATTTCTTTTGAACAATATATATGAACACCTGGTAATTGCCAGGCATCATAAGCATGACAGACAAGAAAGAGGGAAGGAGTTCATGTTTATAATTCCCAAGAGAAATAGCCTCATAAATATGAGAAAGAGTTTGCAAATTACATAAGAAATTAGAACAGCAAATTTTTATGTATACAAATTTTCCATAATGAACGTGTGTTATACGTGTAATAAAAGTAGTAAATTCTTGTAATACAGTCTTTATAACTATGCAAAATATATATAGTTATTGGAAGAGAACACAGTGAAAAAAACTATATTAGGGAAATACAACTGTGATAGCTTATTTTATGTCAACTTGGTCAGGCCACAGAACCCAGTCATTTGGTTAAACACTAACCTAGGTATTTGTAGATCTGTTTAACACCTATAATCATTTGACTTCATATGAAAGGAGTTGTATTCAATAATATGGTTGGACCACAAAGGGAGAAGGCTGGAAGAGCTTCTGGAGGGGAAGAATTTCTGCGTCAAGACAGCAGCATCACTTCCTACCCGAGTCTCCAGCCTGCTGGCCTGCCCTGGGGCTTTAGATAGTCCATTCATCCTTCTCCGTAGTTTCAGCCAATTCAATAAGCCTCTCTACTTATATATACACACACAGCATATACTCCTTTCGTGGTCCTGTTTCTCTGTGAAGCTTCAAATCCTACAGTTTGGATCTAAAGCGTGTCTGGAAAACCCATGTAGTAAAAACTGGGTTCCTAAGCTGGGCCACGACTCAGGGGAGGTGAAACCTGTCATGGTGGGGCCTAGTGGGAAGAAGTAGATGCCTAGGAACATGTTGTAATAAGGGGATCCTGGACTGTATCTCTCTGTCTGTCTCTCCCTCTCCTATTTGTTCTGTCAAGCATCTGAGTACCCATGATGCATTGTGCCACTGTAGACCCAAAGGCAACAGGGCCCAGAAATCATCATTTGCAACCACTAGAAACATAAATGAAGATGAATCTTTTCCCTTATTAAATTGATCTTTTTAGGTGGTTTGCCACTGTCCTGGTTAGTTTTTTGTCAGCTTGACACAAGTTAGAGTCATCTGGAAAGGGGGAAACCTCAGCTGGGAAAATGACCACCAACCTGTATGTTTTCTTGATTGATGGTCAGTATGAGTACCATTTCCCTGTGAGTGGTGCCCCTCTGGGCTGGTGGTTCTGGGTACTTTAAGAAAGTGGTCTGAACAAGCCATGAAGAGAAAGCTGGTAAGCAATGTTCCTCCATGGCCTCTGCTTCAGTTCTTGCCTCTGAGTTCCTGCCTGGGGTTTCTGCCCTTGACTTTCTTGGATGACGGAGTACAAGCTATATAATGAAATAAGACTTTCCTCCCCAAGTAGCTTTGGGTCATGCTGTGTGATCACAGCGGGAGAATCCCTAAGACAGTCAAGTCATAATGACAGTCTTAGGGCTTAGAAATGAAACGACTCCTCAAAGCCTCATGGTTGAAGTCTTTGCATCCTAAACGTTGGGAAGGGATGAAATGATGCTGGCACTGACCTATACAGGGTGTGCATTCCTGACAGACGCAGAATTTGATGGTATTATTGAGATATTATAGAGAATTTCAGAGGTGTGGCTCTTGTCTTGGGATCTGTATCTTCTCTCGTGGCTTTCTGACTTTTTCCCTGCTTCCTGGCTGTCGTGAGATGAGCAGCTCTGCTCTTCCTGTCCTCTCTGCCATGATGCCCCTGCCTTATATCAGGTCCAAATGAAGGAGCCACCATGGGCTGAGACTGGGTCACACAAATCCTATCTCCTCTCAGTAGCTCACACTTGCTGCGGAGATGAAAGGTGGTCAGCACAGATGACTTACATACCAGTTTTTCTTTTCTTCTTTAGACAGTCTTTAACTCAGTGCTGGGTTAATCACACACAGTTCCTTATAGGCTCTCCTATGCTTCCTGTGATGAGGTTTCCCTGAGCATCTAAACTTCTACCTACCATTGGTCCAGTGTCATATAAAAGCAGAAGCTCATGACATGAAACACAGAGTCTGTTTCCTGGTGTGTTGTTTCTTTGCCTTCAAAACTGGTTCAGAGCAACTCCAGAGGCTGCAAAGTCCTATGTATTTCTAGAATCCTTCACCTTTTGTTAGATTCCAAAGAACCATGCTTCCATCAAGAGTCTGCACGTGAATCCTAGGAGCCCTGAGTAGCATTCTACTTTTGCTTTCTTCAATTCCTTCCCCGACCCCTAAAAAGGATTTATGATTGCAACATCATTGACCCACTTCTCAGGCCAAAGCACAGCCTGCATTTCTTGGGAAGTAGCACTATAAGTTAGTATTGGCTTAGGCAACACAATGCCACTTCCTAGCCGTGTGACTACACCCAGTGTACTGAATGTCCTGACTCAGTTTCTTCAGATATACAATGAGGGAAGCTAATCGACAGAACTTTCAGGATTGTGATGGGGATGCCCTGTATAGAACGTGGTTTCTATTACACAGTAGACAATCCTACAGATGGTAATCGCTATCACTGTAGTGTCTTTTGACCTGTGTCCAGCCTGACCTCCCAGGTCTAACCAAAGATGCAGAAATGATGTCTAAAAGATACTGAGTTCCCAGAAGGAGCAGAGTCTTGCAATCAGTAATATTACCACTTCATTAGAAAGAATAACATATTAAGCAACTCTACAAATAAATAGAGGCAATTTACTACCACACAGAAAACTTGAATTTGTGTCTAACTAAGAACTTTTCCCCAAAGAAACAGAGGTAGTAAAAGATGCCTTTCCACTACTTCCTTTGACTTAACACTGCATTGAGAAGGTGGGTTAGTGGACCAATGTTTATTTTACAATCTCATTCTTCCAGGCCCAAGAAGTCATTTCTAGTAGGCTTCTACATACCTTGTGTGGATTACCCACTTGCTGAAGCATCTGCCAAGAAAGTTTTAATCTCCACCAAGTGTTCTCCTTGCATCCCCCTCTCTTTCCTTCCCTCCCTCCCGGCCCTCACTCAGCTGATGTGTGCTTAGGAAATGCAAACTAATTTTAAAATTCGCTGGAGCAAAACATGATTAGAATGGTTAAGTCTGCTGCCAAAAATAAAATCAGCTAATGCATTCCATATATTTAGATTTCCGAAATTAAGTTGAAATCATGCTTAGTTCATCCAAAGTTTGGGTTGATGCATATCACCCTAGATCGCTGCTAGGGGACCCTACTTTTTTTCTGGCAGCCATAAATTAGATCCTTTTGCAAATGGGAGCAGGACTCCATATCCCAGGGCAATGCCTTTGCTCTCTCTTCCTGCTGAACATGTGGTCACACACCCTGTTCAGTTTAGACAAGAAACTCAATTCTGCTGGGGAGAAAAGGAAGAGACAGAGACCACTTCTGGCTCTATCTAAACTGCAGCCTTCCTGCTTTTGATGTCCATTTATCCACCCTTGCTAGATGTAGGAATCCATCTGGGGGAAACTCCCCTATATTATTAGCATTGACCACAATACCAGTATGGCTCATTGCTGACCTTTAAGAACTTGAAATTTCTTGCAGGGTAAAGGGGGAGACAAGGTTACATTACAATACAATATAATACATATTGCAGAATATAATTAGTTGTTAAATGTTGTTTCATAGAGTATCTAAGAGAAACCCAAGGGAACGGTCATTAACAAAGTCTAGAGCACCTGATTCAGGCAGGATTGGTTCTGAGAAAGGGAGAGAGAACATTTTGGGTAAAGGAACCAACGTCAGCACATTGAGAACCTAGACATGCCCAAAGCATGGTTGTGGAATGCAAAAGAAGTTAGCCTGGGTGGAAAAGAAAAATTATGCTAAGGCCTTGTAGGAAACAGAGGCACCTGAAGACAGCTGCAGAAAACACTGAGGTAATAAGCTTTACTTTAAGAACAAGGAGCAGGGCTGAGAGATGGCAGAGGATCTGAATTTGGTTCCTGGCACCCACATGGGGCAGCTTATCATAATTGCTTGTAAGTCTAGAGTCCGGGGATCTAACGACCTCTTCTGGCTTTCATGGGCACCTGCACTCATGTGCACATGCCCATATAGACACATAATTAAAAAAAAATCTTAAAGGCCAAAACAATGGAGGGTGGTTTATTTGGAAGCTTTCAGGGGCGTCATGGGACTCAGAACAGGAGTGTACGGGGATTGTGTCAGGGTCCAGGAAGTGCTTGCTGTGCCTTTCATCTTCATTCATTGACATCTTTAACTATCTCTGCTGTAGCATCTTGATTTTGGAGCCTTAAGAGCATGTTATAGCTGCCCCTTGTCTTGAATTCTTTCATTCTCTTTTGTGCCCACTGGTTATTTTTCTCCCTCAATTTCATAGTACTAGTAGAGAAAGAACCTGATACACTCACTTCTAGTCCCATCAGTCACTGGCTAAGGTCACACAGTACAGCACAGACCACAAATATGGCTGCTGCGGTGTTCTGCTTGAGTGAAAGGCTAGAGGTGTGGGGACAGGAAGAAATGGATAAGGATATGTAGGACAAGGCTGCTCTCCGTTTCTTCTAGAGTCACTGAGGAACACGGGACGAAATGGTTCAGTTGTCTGGGAGGCAGTTACCACAATTGGAGCAAACAGTGAACAATCTTGGTTTGCACCTCAGTAGGATTGGTTTATGGCCAAAGGCTGTTGACTTTTGGGGAGACATACCACGAACTCTTTCCACTTTGGACACTTTCCAATCACACCCCTAATGACACGCAGAGTGACAGCAATGCTTCTGTTCCCTGTGACTGAAGCACCCCCCTGTTGTAGGAGCCAGGGCTTCTCCTTGAGCTGAACCCCTTATCTGACTCTAAATGTTGGGAGGTCCTGAGAAAGTGTGATGGGCTCTGTAGTTGGCCAATGGATGTCCCTTGTCTAGAGAAGGAGAGATCTACAATTTATCATTGCGTGCCTAGTGTCCTTTTGAGTAGAATAAAAAGTCAGTTTACAGATGTAAGCAATTCACAGCCAAGGAGCAGCTCAAAAGAGACTATAGCTTTATTATAAATAGGAGAAATAATCACAACAATATGTTTCTTCTTGCTCAAGCATTCCTATGGCACTGTTCCTTCTGGTCCTGCCAGGGGTGTCTCCAGGGGCTTGATGATCTCACCTCTTGTGTAGTTTCATGGTTCACCCTGACTTGACCTACCTCAAACAACAGCTTGCAACCTTATTTATATCCCCTGTTCACAGACACGCCATTGAGCTTCTTTGGTAAAGGCAGGAAGCTGGTTCCAGTCACCAGAGAGAAAACCATCACCTGTTCCACAGAGACCGAGTGAGAGCCGAGGGGAGCAGGTCATCCTCTACCTGCTGGGCCCAGGCTCAGCCCACGAGGCAGGGCTGGAGGCTAATGGCGGTCTAGAAGGTGGCCCACCCCACGAACTTCTTGACTTCCAATGAGACGAAGGCAACAAATGAGACGAAATGAAAAATATAATGATGCGTATTATATTAATCATCCCCCCTTTTTCTGACACAATAAATCTTCTCTTTAAACTCGCAGCGGCGATTGCATCATCTTCCTCTCTCCTCGAAACAGTGCAGATTAAGATGAAGTGATAGCGCTGTGTCAAAGAGAGCTTTACAGCCACACTTGGGATACAACGAGAGAGGTTAATTTATCATCGCTGGGGAGAACTGACAGGAGAGAGATATACAACCGAAAGGGGATTTAGCACAGGGCCAAGAAACTTCACACTATTTTTACCATCTGTCACATGCTCTAATAAAGCAGGGCAAAATATGAAGAAAGGAAAAATGAACTATCAAACACTGATGTAATGCAGCCCATAAATCTAATTTAATTACTTTGCGTGGAGACAGGTCCTCGAGTCTGTGTGAATATACTGGATTTTCTTGGCAACTTAACAACTAAGTGTTTTAATAACATCACACTATAATTTATTCTGCTTGAAACACAAAACCCCTTTTGTGAGAGTTTCATTTTTGAGAACTGTTAATTTTTTCGGCTAATGTCAAAACTGGCATAAATTCACATGTGAACTTGAAGCCTGACTGTGAAAAAGGCTTAGGTTACTGCAAGCCTTTTTATTGTTTGGCACTTTCCCCCTTCTGCATGCATTAGAAATAATTGGGCTTTGTTGATGACTTAGGTGAGGAGAGTTGTCTTGCAATTAGATTTTAATATAATGACAAAGGGTATGTGAGGGGGGAAATCGTTGCAAAATAGAAAGAGCTAAGAAAACCCAGTGAGCAAAGATCCCCGTCTCCAGCAGAACTGCAAAAGCCAGTGTACAATACTCCTGCAAGCGGGCTGTCCCCAGAACCATGAGAACCTCACACAGGAGAATGCAAGATTTCAGGGCTGAGGAGACACGGGGACTGCAGGTCTGCCCTAGAGGGAGCCACTGGGAGCCGAAAATAAATAAAAAAATAAAATTAATATTCACCGTGTGTCTTCCAGAATTTGGATGCAGTTACAGAAATTATCGTTAATAATGAAAGCCATATATCAAAGGCTATAAAACTCATCTGGGCTAGGACACTATTTTTTTTAGGCTCTGTTCTGAACCATTAAAGATGACATATTGCATTTGTGTGCCTCTGTGTATAATAAGATACATTTAGGTCTGATTCTAACCTAAACTGGCAATTTTGGTATTGAACTTGAGTCCTTAAATGGGGGCTGTGACATTCCAGTCCAGAGGAGGTCAGCAGAGCCCAGCCATTCTCCCATGACCTCACTCACCCAGGGCAGGACGGATGGGTAATTAATTCGTTAGATCATCAGTGATTCATGTTGGAAAAATAAAACTCTGAGCCTCTTGACAAACTCAATTGAAACACAATGGGGAACAAGAAAAAGAACAAAAATACCGTCCCCTCCCACCCCCATAAAACCTCAAACCCTAAATGTAGAGCTAGACGGACTGTGTGGTTCATTTATCTATTTAGTCCTTCAGGGTACTTACTTTAGAGAAACCCCTGTAGGAGGCATGCTGGGAGCACATGTGGCCTGGTAGCAGAGATAGAAGGATCCAGACATTCTCAGAGCATCGAAGCCATCTGTGGAGTTTGTGGGGGGAACAGGGCTGGAGATGGTTGGTCGTGACACCCGATCTGGATGAAACACTTGATTGAACTGGAAGAGTCTAACAAGTCTAATACTCACCAGGAAATTGACTACAGCGTCCATATTGTTGAGTCTTTGCTGAATGTCACCAGTGGTTGGGTGGATGCTAAACATCCCGAGCTCTTCAAGGGCCCGGAAGCCTGGAAACAGAGAGCTTACAGGGCTTTCAGAGAAGTGCTTTCAAATAAATTTCTCCTGGTGCTTGTTTCTAAAAGTTCATACTCCCGAGCTCAGACTTGGAAAACACTCAATGCCTGTGGTTTCTTGTTCTGCTGAATTTGTGTGGGAGAAAAATGTACAACCTTGAACTCTGAATGAAGCCCAGTGTGAAAGCGGCGGTTTGCAGCGGTGCCGTTTCAAAAGCTCTCGTTGGCGTTTTTTAAAGACTTCCCACGTATTCTGTTACTGACCCGCGGCTTGGAATAGTGAACATTAAAAATTCAAAAAAAAAAAAGGGAAAAAAATTCAAGCTGCCAGTATTTACTTATGAAACGACTTGGTTATAGCCCAGTTCCTACTGCCTGAAAATTAGTGCACAGATTGAAAGTTTGAAGGCTTTCTTTTCTGGCATTTTGATTTCCTCATCTGAAAAATGGGGATATTAATACCCACCTCCTGGGGTTGCTGTGAAGATGAAGTACCACTACGTATGTAGAGCGTGGAGCATAGGAAAGTGATGGCTGCAATTATTATTTTATTATAATTATTTTGATTTCATCACCCCTCCCCTTCCCCTCTGTCTTTTTAACTACCTCACTTCTCTCATTGCCTCACCCCAACTTCTCCCACTTCCTCCAACTCCTCCCTCTCCCCCACCCCTCTCCTTCCCCTCACTCTTCTACCCTCACTACACTCTCCCCCTCACTACTCCCCAGCTGCCAGTCTTATACCTCTGCATGAATCTGCTTCATTCAGCCTTCCCCTCGCTTCACTCCTCCCCACAGCCCCTTACTCCCCTCCTCTCCCTCTCTCTAGTTCTCCTCCCTCCAGAGTCGTGAATCCTCTTCGCTCAGCCTCCCCCTTCTGGCCCAGCAGCAGACTGCAGCCAAGCCACTTAAAACAACAAAACAAAAACTCCCTCTCCAAAATAAGAAGTACACACAGAAACAAAACCAATCGCCATCACATCCAGAGATGACTTAGGTTATGGTTCAGAAATGAGCTTTCTGTGGGAGGTACTTACCAGAAATAAAAGGAGTACCACCCCAGTCAGGGTGTGAAAGCAAACGCTGAAGAATCTGTATTCCCCAAAGCCTAGAAATATTTTTGCAATCAAAGAGGGCGGGGAGTAAGATGCGAAGCAGGCGTAAAAAAGTCAGCAAAATTGATGGTGATGTCTGCTTTAATCCATAACTATTAGCCCTGGTGCCCATCCAAGATGAACTTTAACCCTTATAGACAATTGTGCTTGAACCGTCTACATGTCCCCCGGCACTTCACATCTCTGTTTTAGCCTGGCACATGATATCATTCCCATGAACAAATGGTGCGGCCCACTCTAGACCCAAGCTGAAAGTCTATTAGCACCTTGTGACTCGGGAAGCTAAGGGAGACTGAAAGACCAGCACACCCACCTCAGAGGCATGGGCTTTTCAGGTAACACCTTCAAATTTACACTGGTCCTGGTGTTGTACCCTGTCAAGTATGTTCAGCCATATTGAGTCTTCCAAGATCATCTGCATAGTCTTCTCACCCACTTGCTAATGTACAGCTTTAGTAGTTCTTACGACTTCATTGAATTTGCATAGAAAATCTTGAGAGCAGGTCTCTTCGTTCATATAATTTCCCAGTGAAGAAACTGCAGCCTAGACAGGCCAGTGACTTGCCTAAGATTGTTCACCTCACAAGTGGCAGAGCTCACCTCTTTATCCGCTCTAGTGACTACAACCATGGCCACTAAAACCATCTCAGGGCTGGCAATGTCTGCTAAGCAGGCTGCACCATTCTAATGTATCATCTCGTGCTGGTACCCACACCCTGACTCTAAGAACCAGGTATTGCTTTCATTTTACACACAAACTCAGGAAGTCTCTCCTGACTGTCACAGCAGAGAGCCTGGTCTCCAGTTCTGTCCTTTTGCTTCTGCGTTGAATCTCGAGACAGTTTACTTCACTTGACAACGTCTGTCCTTGTAAGTGGCCATCGGCGACCCCTCTCTGTTCCCTGTCTAGAATGAAGGATTTATTTCTACTGCTGAAATGGTAGATTCTGAACTCTCTCTCTCTCTCTCTCTCTCTCTCTCTGTCTCTCTCTCTCTCTCTGTCTCTCTCTCTCTGTCTCTCTCTCTGTCTCTCTCTCTCTCTCTTCCAGATGCGTGTCACCATGCCCAGCTCTGGGCAACTTGTTCTAGTATCTTCAGAATCAAGATCAAGAAATATTTTCTGTAAATGGACAGGCAGTGAGAGCTCTAGTCCTTGTGGCCCAGCAGTCTTTGCCACAGGCACTCAGTTATGGTGTGGTGGTGTGTTAGCCAATTCCTGGATGAGCCAGCTAGGCAGTATTCTAATGAACCGCTATTGGTGAACACCGAAATATGAGCGTCACAGTTTCCATGTGTCAAAAAGGTTATTCTTCTTTTGATTTCCTCAACTACTAAAAAAAAAAAAAAAAAAAAAAAAAAAAAAAAAAAAAAAAGGTAAAAATCATTTTTAGCTCACAGGCTACATAAAAATCCATAGTGGGCTGAATCTGCTTTTTGGGCCATAGCTGACACAGTTTGGCTTAAAATATTTAATTGCGTGTCTGTTGTTAGAAAATCTAGTGTATAAATCAAAACACAAAATACTAATCTAGTATTTTTGAGTGGGAGAGGGAGCGGTCCCAGTGATCGAGTACCCTGAATACATTTGTATCCTGGAACACGCAGAAAGAGAAATTGTGTGTTGAAGGTGACTGCCCATCAGGGGTGCTAGACCACGGGCCTGCAGGTAGATTTCCGGCCATATGAGCAGTGTTGATGTTTTCCTGTTTTTCTTCTTGGGGATGCTCTGCTGTGCGCCTTGCTCTACAAGGTTCTCTTGGACTGATCTTTGGACTGATTGCAATCTCTCTTCACACCAAGCCCTTTGGTCTCCTCTCAGGGACCTCATCCTGACTTTCAAGGGCTTCCTCTGCCTTTGTCATTCAGGATTGGAGACATCTTGCTATTTCTCAAAGTCCCTAACTAAGTCAGTGCTTCTCAACCTTTCTAACGCTGAGACTCTTTAATTCAGTTCCTCATGTTGGGGTGACTCCCAACCATAAGATTATTTTGCTGCTACTTCATAGCTGTAATTTTGCTACTGTGGCAAATTGCAGCTTAAATATCTGGTATGCAGGGTATCTGATATACCACCCTTGTGCAAGGGTTGTTTGATCCCCTTTGAGGTTGTGACCCACATGTTGAGAATTGCTCCCCTAAGTGGTTCTTGGGGGATCTGAAGGAATTCCTCCAGACCCATCATTATGAGGAGCTCAAAGGCCTGAAGGAAGCAGGACTTTTAAAAAGTTTTTGATACAATACTTTTGTTCACTCTTTGAGAAATGCTTGCAATGTATTTTGATCATCATTCTGTCCTTTTTTTCCTTTTCTTTTCTTATTTCTTTTTGGATGTAAGGCCCATTCACTGGAGCATGGTTAGCCACCAGGGGCTTCACTCTTAAAACTGGCCCTCCCTCTCCCAGAAGTCATCAACTGTCAATACCTCCTTAGGGCGGGGACTCATGAGCCGCTCTCACCTCTGTGTCTGAATGCTTAGGAGCTTGATCTTTAGCAGGCAAATCAGGACCGCTGCAAGGTCATGAATGTAGCAGTCCCTTTATGTCTAGAGAACACATTCTCTCTCTTTCTGGTGGTCTTGGCCCTCTGGCTCCTGCAGGGTTTCCACTCTTCTGAAGAGGGAGTGAAACAGGCTAAGCACTCCACACCTATCTCACCAGGCGCCCCTTCTCTCCGCCTTCATCAGTCATGGGTGTCTGCCTTAACCGCTGTCCTCCTCATAAGGAGATTTCCCTGATCCCTAAACTACTCTAATGGTATAGACACACAAATGTCAAGGGCAGTCTAATACCTTGTCCACCTAGTAGAATAACAGTGGTGAGGTCATCCCTGGGGCCTTAAGTCCCCGCAATTACGGCTTCTTAGCCAGACTTACAGTACTTGGCATGCATTTCCTCTGGTGGATAGGGCCTCAAATTCAATCAGAAACGGATTGATTACCCCCATAAGATTCATGCTACCGTTGTACCGACGGAAATGTCCGTTCTTGTTGCGGTTCCCAGGGTTCATAGCAGGATAAGGGATGCGCCTCCCACCAGCAGCCCACATAGCTAGTCCTATGAGAGCTAACCCACAGAGAGGAGACTTGGTGCGTAGTACCAACTCTTTTTCTCCATGTCCTGTGACCAAAGCATGTGTGACTTCAGCAACAGGCTCGTGTCATCAAGTTCTGGTAGATGATTAAGGACGGTGGCAATGGCCTAGACTGTTGTGGGAGGTCTCAGAGTTATCCCTGACAAACAACTTGTGGGGAGGGATCCCACACCTGACACTGGACATTTTAGTTGACAGTCTATGACTTCTGGGAGGAGCAGAGAGAAACCAAGTCGGTACCGTCCGAGAAGCATCCTCCCTGATAGCTAGCTAGCTTTCATAGTATTGGAAGGTGTAGGCTGTGTAGGCTGCACTAGAGTAGCTCCATTTAGACACACACACACACACACACACACACACACACACACACACACACACACGCATGCACATCAAGCTTAGAAGCCAGGTCTTGAGATGGTTTAAAGAAAAGGCAGAAATTGAAATTGTGGACCTGTGGGTACCTCCATCATCCTGGGCTGCTATAACAACCGCCATAGACTTAACAGAAATTCATTTCTGACAGTTCTGGAGGCCAGGAGCCCATGATGAAGGCGCTGGACAATCTGTTTCCATGTGAGGCTATCTTCCTGGCTTGGGGACAGCCATCTTGTTAGAGTATATTCACATGGGAGAGTGAGAGCTCTCTGGTGTCTCCGGGGAGAAGACTAATATGATCCCACCAGCGCTTCACTCTCAGAATCTCATTTTTTCTTAATTATTTCCGAGGAGATGCCACCTCTTTAAGACCCCCCGCACTGGCAGTTACGACTTTGAGCATTAGCTTGTTAAGTCTCAAGCACTCAGTTTATACAGCTGGAGAATGGCAGTCGCTCTGAAGTACTTCCATGTTGTCTCCTTCTCTTCCTTCTGCGGTCTGCTTGGATAACCGGCATGGGCTCTAGAGCGCAGTGTGAAGTAGAGTCTGGTTTCTCCAGCTTTGCTTTTCCCGCCTCCGAGTGACAACCCTTCCCCGCTGTCTCCTCCCCTATTGGCTCCTCCGTCTCACCCCTTCCAGTCCTCAACCTTTACCTTTCTTTTGAGGCCATTGTGTTAAATTACATTTAAAACAAAGAAAAGAGAAAGCTTCTTGGATATCTGGTGTCCCGGGTACAGGTTTGCTCCTGACCTCTTGTAAGGGTGAGCAGTGCTGAAAGTATTAAGAAGAGAAGTTGGGCCCAGGTGTAATCTTAGGAGCTCTGGTGTTCTGGAAAGCTGGACTGAGTGTCCCTGGAGGTTGCCCATCCCCCCTGGCCTATACGCATTCTCCTCGCTGAAAAGACCCCCTCATTCATCAGAGGTTGGCAGAAGGGACTCTGGGCCTGTTTCTCTGGGAGTCCTGTCACCGTTGTAGGATTCCCACTTCTGATCTTAAACAATAATATCTCTTTGAAATTTTATTGCCATTGCCCAAATCTGAACGAGGACTGGGCGGGGGACTCACACCGAGTCAGAATTTGGTTCTGTGACTTGAGTCCTTCTTTCTTTTAGGTTCTGTCCAGTCTCAGCATGGTGGGTCATGTTGAGGGTCAGGTAGGTGCAGCCTTAATGCAAGAGAACCCGCTCCTGAGAGTTTATAGTCACAGGGCACACATTTAGAAGGTGGTTGGCCCTTTGTGTATACATAAACCAAGTCCACCAATGGAGATGGGCTATATCACACATCTAGATCCTGGCTCCCTGTAAGTCATGCCTGAGATGCTGTAGCAGGAAGTGTAACAGAAAGGTTTCCCTGCCGTATAGGCCGTTCTCTAGGTGTTCAGGCTCTGGTGACTGTTACTTCTTTCCACTGTGAGACTCCTATAGAATGAGCTCTTTGAAGCTGTCCCGAACTATAGGAAAGTGAATTCTTGTGTGGTATGCCTTAAGAGATACCCAAGGCCCTAAAGCGCTGTGCCACCACCCACAATGAGTGATTTAATAGAGCATCATTCCTTCTCAGTGCCTTACAGATCAGCTGGGAGCTGTCTGTGGGTCTCATCAGCGCTGCTCCGTATTTCCGTCATCCTCCTCCTCCTGGGACCAGCGGCCTGTCTTCCTGGATAGATCCAAAGAGCAAGAGCACAAACAGAAACCCTCAGGCTGTCCAATACAGGTCGAAGCCAACCACACATCCAAGTCAGGAGTAGGGCAATAGGATCCAGCCAAAGTGAAGAGCCCTCTGCCCAGTCATGAGGCCAAAACCACAGACTGAAGGAAAAGATGCGCTCCAGTATCTCGCCTAACCACACAACACCGTCTGGCAAGTAGCCAACAGACCAGAGGGAAGGAACCGGCTCAGGTCAGATTTGAAAACAAGGACAGTTGGGCTACAAGAGGAGGGAGGAGTATGATGCCAGCCCTCCTTATACCAGAATCCTCTGTCCTTGTCCACACTTGTTTTCAGCTCGGTCCGATACGGTATATAAATTCTTCTTCTGCTCGATCATTGTAACATGGCTGGAAACTTCCCAGGTTGGAAGCCTTGGGGAGACAGCAGTTAACGCTGCAGGAAGCACAGCCCGGCTTCCCAGTGACGTCAGAATGTTTGTGTCTTTGTGTTTCTGTTTGGGCACATGGGACACACGAGGATGGGTGGGCGGTTTGAGTGGGAGTGTGGAGGTCTGTGTTTGTGTGCATGTGCGCCGTGTTCATGTTTTTGCCAATATGCCTGTCTCAGTCACGCTCAGAAATCTGTCTTTGTAGGCTGGAAGCAGAAAGAGGTTTACAGAATTAGACAATATTATCACCAAATAGTTTTTGTTTTCTAAAAAAAAATGAATTAAAAGGATCAGACCTATTTCAAATGTTCTTAGTCAGATGTGCGTGCACGCGGGCAGGCAGGCAGGCGAGCATGCGTGCATCCGTGCTCTGGGC